>NW_021703775.1:74038956-74106018 GCF_005190385.1 Monodon monoceros | reverse complement strand
TGTGTGTGTGTGTGTGTGTGTGTGTGTGTGTGTGTGTGTGTGTGTGTGTGTGTCTCAGTTTATGAATAAACAATTCTGAACTTAAAAGGAACTGCTCCTGCACAAATGGAAAGAGCCTAAATTCCTTGCCAGGGCTTGTCTCATGCAGACAGCCCCAGTGAGCTCCAGTGATCTACCTCATTTGTGTTGAAGGTGGCTTTTTCTAAATCAATTCTGATCACCCAGCAGGTGAGTGCCAGACAGCCAGACGTGGATGGGGAGGCAAAGACCTCGTCAGAATCCTGGTACATACCCTCCCCAAGGAAACAGACTTGCTGTCACCCTGGAGATCTCTAATGGCCCCTTTCAACAAGATGCTAAACAGAATACAATATACAAGGCCGGCATCAGAGCCATTAGGTTATGTGGAAACAATCGTCTTACGCTTCTTAAGAAATTTATGAACTAATGCCGCAGATACTTGTTGAGGGTTTGACCCTCTTTCTGAATCTTCTCATCCTTTCTTACCCAAGTAATGCCTATTCGTTCTTTACAATCAGCTCAAATGTTATCTGCAACAAAACTTTTCTACATTTGGTAGTATACAATAAAGATGTTAAAAAACAAATAAATAAATATTATTGTTTAAGTGGGAAATTCCAAAAAAAAAAAAACTTTTCTAAATGCTCCCAAATTTCCCAAATGCTCTCCCATTCTGCTTGGGGTAAGTATCCTCCTTTGATGGGGGTTTTCAGGAAAAACAAAATTAGCAATTGTTGCTCAGATGGTTTCTGTCTATTACTGTGAGGGGAGTTAACGGTGACTTTGAAATTCAAATGAAGTAACTTCTGTTACAATGCCATATATATGTTCCTGATAAACTTCACATTTTGTAAAACCACACATTAAAAGCAGCAGGGCTTTGGGGAAAATAAAGTTAAGAACAGACCCCCTCACAATTTTAACCAAAGCACTAACAAAAATAGTAACAATTAGTAATACAAATAACAAAGTAGTTAAATCACCACGGATCTTTACTCCCGGCATCAAAGCCACCCCATTCTTTACATCTTCAAGTTCTTTACTTTTTAATTTAATTCCTTTAATTTCTGCCTTTGAGACACAGGTCCTGTAGGGCATTTCATCTAATAGAGATCAGTTTCATCAAGATGAGACATAAAATCCAAGGTGTAAACCCTCTTCATCAGTTAATTTTTTTTAACACTAAGGGAAATGTATTTGCAGCACCTCCCTTTGCACTTATAGCTTCCCCAAATAGTTTAAAACAGAAGAATGTGTACTGGTACTTAAACCCATCACATTAGTCACTTCTCGCTCTAAAGTAAAGTACGTGCAGGATTTTCAGCTTTTTTCTTAAGGTCTTTATATATCACAAAGGCTTTCTCTTTACTTGAGAACAAATGGGCCCTCCTTTCTAAAAACATTACAATGTTTTATGAAAAATCACCATTATACTGATACCATTTTTCCTATTAAAAGAAACATGTAACAGAATGGACTGTATAGGCACTTGCAACTAATACTATGTGAGTGTTTCAAATATCAATTGTGTGGTAGACATAATAGGAAAGAGCAAAAGGGACTTAACATTGAAGAGGTGATTAAGCTAAGGATATTAAGATGGGAAGACTATCTTGGATTATCTAGGTGGGTTCAACCTAATCACAAGGGTCCTTATAAGAGGGAGACAGAGTGCCAGAGTCATAGAGAGAGACACGGTGACAGCATCAGATGTGGGAGTCACGTGGGGCCACAAACCAAGGGATGCAGTCAGACTCTACCAGCTGAAAAAGCCAAAGAAACGGATTCTTCTCGAGGGCCTCCAATGGAAAGCTGGAATGCAACTGCTGGCCCACTTTAGACATCTGACCTCCGGAACTGTATGGGAATAAATCTGTGTTGTTTTAAGCCATGCACTTAGTGGTAATTTGTCACAGAAGCAATAGGAAACTAATACAGACAGCAAAACCACCACAGTAAGGTCAACATCAGTCTTTATTACCTCATCTATCCTATTTACCATCGCCACCTCCCAGTTTTCAACTGAAGAAGCATAAAACTTTTTCACTGTGGGCACGCCACCTTAAGGGTTTTGCCAGTATGGTCTCATAGCAGATGCTCATGTACTCAAAGACTGAAACAATAGAGTGATAAATACAGTCAAAAAGGACTTTGTTAAATACTTAACATAAACTGAATAAATCCTTATACTTACTATATAAAGCCCCAAGTGAAATAATTCCTCAAGGTACGGCACTGAGTAGTATTTAGATCAAAGGAGTCCATCTAGATACTGACTTCAGGTCTTAGCATCAATTATGTGCATAATAGGTATAACGGGGCCCCAAACTCAGTTTTATCCAATCTGGGAGAACTACTCATTACACTTGCAAAACTGTGCATTGCTACTACCCCCAAAGACCGCCAAGCAGGCAGCAAATAAAGCCTCGTCCCCAGACTGAGTAAACAGGGAAAACCCATGTCTGGAGCCACCATCCAGGGGGCAGGGCCTCAACCTCACCTCCTTACTCCAAGCTAAGCCCACAGCTTCAGATGCCTTTTCTTTCCAGGATCAGAAGCAAGCAGCTTGAAGAAGTATGTAAAACACAATACACACTACAAAATACTACTCTCAAGCCAACTCTATCAACTTTCTACTGAACCTCTTTCCAACGAAAAACAGAAAGAGAAATGGCCAGAGACCTTTAGCACCTCCTCAAGGAAGCTGCCGAGGCCATTCTGACTGATCTCAGATTTCACGTGATTCACTGTCATGCCACTGCAGGGGTGTTTTAATGCGGGGTTTCCTCACCTATCTTTCTACCACTCTTACCAGTTAAAGTATCATGTCCATACTCTCGCCTTTCAGTACGAGACAGCAAAGCCTCAATGATTCACTTCTGTGTTGGGTAACCAACACATTTCCAGATCAAAAACAGATTTAGTGAGGTGATGTAAAGTAGTCACTCAACAAACATAAAAAGCAGCCCTGGGGGGTTTATGCAAAGTCCAAACAGAAACAGGAACTTGGCTTACTTAATAGATCTGAGCTGTGGTTGGCAGAGCTCAAAATACATAGCCCTTTCTTATCTCACTCTGATTTCTCACCATGACTGCTCCTCTCACGCCCTAATATTTTCAAATGAGTCTAAGAGGGAAATTCAATTCTCTCCTCAAAGGTAGGAAAAGTGAGTTCTTTTCTCTTGGGAATCAAGAGCACCCCAACCATGCCACCAACGCTTTGGGTCACTCAGTGTTGCGGGGGCCCAACTGCAGCTCTCTGAAAAACATGGAGTGTGGTGGATCGTCTGCAAAGATGGTTGAAGAACATGGAGTGTGGTGGATCGTCTGCAAAGATGGTGCCAAAAGTCCCTCCCAGTCCTGGGAGCGCACGTCTTCCCTTTACTTCCTCTCCTCTAAATGCCGGGCTGCCCTGTGACTTACTTTGACCAATGGAATGTGGTGGAAACCAGCTCTGGGCCAGGCCCTAGGAGGCCAGGTAGCTTCTGCTTTCTACCTCTCGGAAGCCAATTTCCGAGTGAAGACACTCAGGTTGACAACTGAATGATGAGTGGCTGCATGGAGAGAAAATGGCCACACAGAGGAGAACCAGAAAGAGATGACTCTGCCAGCTCCTGCATCATGACACCATCGCCGAGTCAGAAGCAAAGAAATGGTGGTGGTTGTTTAGCCAGTACATTTGGGGGAGATTTGTCATGTGACAATAGAAAAACAAAACAGAGAGGCTGTAGTGGGTGGTTACTGAGACCACTTCTTGTCCTAAAATTCTTTTTTTTTTTAATTTATTTTTTAAATTTATTTATTTTTGGCTCTGTCGGTTCTTCGTTGCTGTGCATGGGCTTTCTCTAGTTGCGGCGAGCAGGGGCTACTCTTCGTTGTGGCGCGCAGGCTTCTCATTGCGGTGGCTTCTCTTGTTGCGGAGCACAGGCTCTAGGCACACGGGCTTCAGCAGCTGTGGCATGTAGGCTCAGTAGTTGTGGCATGTGGGCTCTAGAGCACAGGCTCTGTAGTTGTGGTGCACTGGCTTAGTTGCTCCGCGGCATGTGGGATCTTCCTGGACCAGGGCTCGAACCCGTGTCCCCTGCATTGGCAGGTGGATTCTTAATCACGGCGCCACCAAGGAAGCCCTTGCCCTAAAATTCGTGGCTTCTCATTGTTTCTCAGCGCAAAGTGCTCATCTGAAAGTGCAAAACTAAGATGTGATAAGTTGAGAGGACATTATTTCCAGAGACACCCTCCTACCTCCCCCCAGAGGGGCTCTGCCCTTATCCCACCAGGCATGACGGAGAGTTCAGAGGCTGAGCCGGCTTCCACCAAGCTTCAGCCCCTGGCATCCTCCCAGGAAGAGAGGGTCAGGAGGTGCGTATCCTAAACCTCAATGCCCAGAGCCCCAGACAGGGAAAGGAAGGAAGGAAGTAAAATGGTTACAGAAAAATTGGGTGGATAACTGAAAGCGGATTATGTTGTAATAACAATGAGGATTGGATTTCATAAAATCTTCGGTTCATAAGTTCATGGCCGGAAACAAGGTCCCCCCGAAGCAGCAAGTTCAGCAGTCTTGAAAAGCCAGCGCAACTTTCACATCTCTGCTTTCTCCGCCCTGTGAATAAGACCTGATGTGTGACTGCAGCTCAGCCGGACAACAGTCAAGAACACAAAACTTGGCCCAGCGATGTGGGAAAGCAGTGCCCACCTGGTGTGACTTAGAGACACCATCCAAAGAAAGGAGGCACAGGGTGCGCCCCATCCCGGGTGCCAATGATGGAGGAGAGATGGGGGAGACCAGCCACATCCCAGGGAAAAATAAAAACAAAATGAGCCTCGACAAAAAGAGGTCAGAAGGGCGTTCCAGAAAACACCCCCCAGCACACGTTTACAGTTTAGTGATTTCAGTGTTTAATGATGTCAGAGGTTGTTTCACAGGTTACCTGGCAGAGGTGGAAAGCCCGTGATTTGGGTAATAACAACCACATTGCCCAGGCTCTCCTTGCAGAGGAGCAGACCCTGGCTGCCAAGGAGTCCCTGGAGAGCAGCCAGCCTCTGCTCTGCCAGGCAAATGAGCCCACCGCAATCTTTCAAATCTGGACACCAGCTCGTGATCCAAATGTGCAATGTAGGCAGCGGTTCTTGATTCGGGATAAAGTCCTAGAGCAGCGGAAAGGCATGGAACTGGGACCCCACCAGGAGACGTGGGCACCAGCCAGGTTTTGTCTGCTACATGACCTGGGACAAATCCTCTCTCCTCCATTGGTCTTCATCCCTTCCTCTGAAAGATGAGAGCGTCGGGCAGGATGACGGCTTAAGGAACCTTTCTAACACCATAATTCTGTTTCTTTAAAATCATTTGATATATTTCTTTCTTTTTAAAAACTAACATGAGGTTGCCTGCAGTAAATTTCTATGCTCCCCTCCTGGGGGAGATTATTTCATACTGTTCCCCTTGTTGTGAACATTATAACAGCAAAGAGTAAAAAATACCTGTCCTTAAAGGCAGAACTGTGATGGTCGAAACAGAGGGACCAGGAATTCATGTAGGGCCTCACTAATGACTGAATGTGTTAGTAGTTACTTTGTATTAAGGCTTTTTGGTCAGACACTGTGGTCAATGCACTTTCTTTTCGGGACCTGGGAGGTGTTTTTTATTGAGATGTTCCTTGTGGCATAGAATATGAATAATTCAATGTTGTAAGTGTCCCAAGGACACTTGAAAAGAAGGAAGCTTATCCGTAAGGACATATAGTGGATCACTAATGTAAAATTTCAAGTTTGTTTACCCCAGAACTCTAGGTCCTTATTCATGTTTTTCCTGTTTCATTCTTATTATCGCCTACTTAAACTATTATACATTATATAGTATTAGAATTCAACTATGTTAAAATTTAGCACGATGGTACTGTTGATGATATTTCCTCAGACTCCTAAGTTTTAGCACTACCTGTGGAGACGCTGTATTATTCTTAACATACAAATTTATCCCATATTTTCATTATTAATCCATTCTTTGATCAATATGCAATGACCCTTTGAGCCCCCTTATTGCATTAATTTCTGCTTTATCTGATATCAGTGTCAGCCACCTGATTTCTTCTGTGTTTTCCTTCCCCCTAATACACTATTGCCCATCATTTTATCTGTAATCCTTTGGTGTTATTTTGCCTCGACTGGTCTCTTATTACCCTTCAATTTAATTTAAACCAATCTGAGTGCTTTTTTTTCCTTGCAATATCAATCTTATATTTGATCTTGCTCCTGTCATGTAACTTATTTTGTACTTTTTTTTTTTCTGTTTTCTTGCCATTTCTTTCAACCGGGGAGTTTCTTCTGTTGGTCATTTATTTTTATCTTGCTGCGTCTTTACTGTTTCCTCTTTTAGAAATTCTCACTGTGTGTTGTTTGGTCTCCAAGATCTATTTCCCACACCTCTTCATCAATCTCTTGTCATTTTCCTTTTAGTTTTTCCTTAGAGTTCAGGAAGACTTTTTCACGCTCTTTTCTCCTCATTTCTTCTACAATATCCAGCCAGCCATTCACTGTTCCAAACATGATTTTAAATTTTTTAATAAAATACTTCTTCTGGATGAAGTATGGACTCACCTTAATTTTCTCCTTGTCAATGACGTAGTCCACAGGCCCTGCTCCCTACGGAGTTTATGAATATGCATCAAATACTTTCTCAAATGCTCTTGTGTTCTGACAGTAAAGTGATTCCAGAGAAGTGGTTCTGAGTTGTCAGGGTCTTTGGCAGCCAAGCCGCTTCCTGACATGGAGGACGCTCTCGGGGGCCTGCAGTGCTGCCCTGTCCGGTTGCCTCACAGAACCTCCCCTCTTCCTGTAGCGAGCGCTCAGTCTCCTACATAAGTACTCGCAGAGGTCTTCTAGGGTCTCCTCCTACTCACTCCTTAGTCAAGACTTCTTGGTTGAAAGTGGAAAGTGGCCAAAAATCCACCTCAAACCAGATTAAGGAGGGTCATGGGGGATGCAGCAGAATGACCAGGTTAGAACGGAGACTTCTGTGATCACTAAGCTCCAGAACCAGGGCTCTCTTGGGACCACAGTCTAGTCCTTTATTCATAGGGTGGCACACAGTTAGGAGTCAGACTGCCTGGGTTCAAATTATTTCTCCACCACTCGTTAGCTCTGTGACCTTTGCTTATCTTGGTTTCTCTACCTATAGAATAGTTGGAATACAGTACCTCATAAAATTGTTGTATGGATTTAATGAGGCAACGTAAGCCTATTACAGCATCTAGCACAGAATAAGCATGATAATGTCACCTCACATTGGCTCACATTCAGGTAGGATTGAAGGTGGCATTTGGGAGAACCCCGTATGCATCCTCGTGGTGGAAACTTTAACAAAAGAAGCTCCATGCACATTAAAGGCACCAAAACAGGGAAAACAACTCAACCCGACAATGGAGTGACGATTGGGAGAACTAGGATCCTGAGCAGATGGTGTCAGGAAGCAGAAAGAGTCACACCCGAGTGACAGTTGGGAGCTTCATCTCAGCACAGACACGGACACAGGATCCCTTGGCTGGGACCCAGGTGGGTGTTACCACTTCTACCAGACACTAAGCTCTGGGCCTCCTTCTGTCGCTGATGGGGACAGCGCTGCTGTGCCCCCTCCACCTGGATTAGCTCTCATTTACATCTTGTCTTAATCAAGGCTCTTTGGTTGAAAGTAACAATAATCCAAATCACATTCTATGAAGGGGATAGTAAAGAGCGGAAAGGATGGGAATAGACTGCGGGCTTCATCAGCAATTAGACCTCGGGACCCAGTATCCTGAGGACCTCCGCAGCATCTCTCTCTCTGCCCCTCTTGAGTGTGCCTTTCTTCTCTTAGACAAGCTCCCCCAGGTGGCAGAGGCATTGTTGTGGCAACATCCTCAACTCTGTAACCTAAGAGTGGCAGCTCCCATTAAAAAATAATAAACAGACTTTTTTTTTTTTACTTTTTGGCCATGCCACGTGGCAGGTGGGATCTTAGTTCCCCGACCAGGGATCAAATCCGTGCCCCCTGCAGTGGGAGGGTGGAGTCTTACCCACTGGACCGCCCGGGAAGACCATTTTCTTTTTTTCCTTTTTTTTTTTTTTTTTTACTTAGAAGGACCTACTATATAACACAGCCAACTCTGCTCAATATTATGTAGCAACCTAAATGGGAAAAGAATTCGAAAAAGAATAGATACATGTATATGCATAACCGAATCACTTTGCTGTACACCTGAAACTATCGCAACATCGTTAATCAACTATTCTCCAATATAAAATAAAAAGTTAAAAGAAAATAAAAATGGTAACAATAAACAGAGGGGCCTTCTGTGCTGGCCCTTCCCGCGTCCTGCTTGGAGACCAGGCCTCCAAATATGGGTGCCTCAAGTGCTCCCAACCTGGCTGACTGGTGCTGCTACTAAGCTGGGACAGTCGTCTTCCCACCCACTCTCTCCGTCTGCTCCCTCTAGGGCTTGTCACCATTCTCCCAGGGTGCTTGGACAGAGCCCCGGGGCCAGCCTGCAGTGACAGCAGGGTCCTGGTCTCCCCAGTCTCTTCTGGTCTGAACCCTGATGCCTGGCTCATCTGCCTCCTGCATTTATTATAAAAATAATAATAACAAACAGAGGAAATAAGAGGTACTAACTACCAGTTATAAAATAAATAACAGGAATGTAATATACAGCACAGGGAATATAGTCAATATTTCATAATAACTTTATATGGTATATAATCTATAAAAATATCAAATCGCTATGTTGTATACCTAAAACTAATATTGTTAGTCAACTATATGTCAATAAATTTAAAAAATAATAAAGATGATAATAATAATAAACAAATGAGCTGACTGACCTTGAACCAACCACAATAGCCAAGGCAATGGGGAGCTGTGTTTGTCATCCCCACTTCAGAACCACAGGTTTGGTGTAAGGAAGAAGCAGTTCCCACAAAGAAGGGGATGCTCTTTTAAGAAGATAAACAGTAAACAGCAATACCTCCCTCATACTCCAATTCAGCAGGTGAGTCAACAGCACTAACGTTCAAAATATTTAACAAGTAATACAGCTTGGCCAATCACAGTGGCCACTGACCCCAGATTCTGGAGACCTCTCTATACTGTATCACGTATTATCCTGTTATTTGCTGGACTGCAGGGAGACTAAAGGGTTTCCAGAGGAGGGAACCATCTAGATGACAAGGACAGCACGAGAGCACTCGAGAGGCTCCGGGAAGTGGCTGTCTACAAATCAATACGAAAGTATTTCAACATTTCACCATCAGTGGTCATTTCACCATATACTGGCCACATTTGGTTCCACAGACATCGCCTCTAACCAAATTCCCCCAAGTGTCTAGCATGTGGATGGCACCAGTCACTGTTCACTCATGTCGATAAAGATTTCTTTTCCCTTTTTGGCACATTCTGTTGATTGTTCCAAGGTGAATCTGAGAGGGAATAAACATTGGCTTCTCATGTTAACAGCTTGCCTGGAATTTTTTTTTTTTTTTTTTTTTTTTTTTTTTTTTTGTTGCGGTACGCGGGCCTCTCACTGTTGTGGCCTCTCCCGTTGCGGAGCACAGGCTCCGGACGCTCAGGCTCAGCGGCCATGGCTCACGGGCCCAGCCGCTCCACGGCACGTGGGATCTTCCCGGACCGGGGCACGAACCCGCGTCCCCTGCATCGGCAGGCGGACTCTCAACCACTGCGCCACCAGGGAAGCCCTGGAATTTTTAAGATGAACTTTTTCATTAAAAACCAAACTTCATGGATGCCTAGAAACTCAGGAGACTGGTCTGGTCCCTGAATCTGAACATGTATCTGCTGTCAGGATGCCCAGGGATACCGGGAAGAAATCTGAAGTCAGTATTTCAGGGCGAGTGTCCTTTGCATCATTGCCCATCCAGGGAAGCGAGTCCCAACCACCTGAGTTCACTGCTTCTAAAATCTAGGGAAAACACAGATATGGCTCTTTTAAGGTTTTGCTGTGTTTATTTTGTCATTATTATTTCATTATTTTGCTTGAAATTTACCAAAACTAAAAAGCAGAACTGAGTATCCCTCATAACCCACTAATTGTTCTACAGAAAAACCTTTCTGTTCCTTCTTAATCTCAACTGGACTCAGCCCAACTGGAATGAAGTAATGAACTTTATCAAGCTGATTAAACTTTCCTGCCACACACATCCATTCCCTCCTCATTCCCCAAATGACCACATACTTTACAGAAAAAAAGACCACAACTGATATCTCTAAGATATTTCAACTCATTTAAAAAAATATAATGTCTTTCCAGGGGCCATTATTTCTCTGTTTTTCTGTCTCTTTCAGAACTCTCAGAATTCCCTGAATTTTTTCCCATAAAGACACCTTCAGCATGAATGGGCTATTTTATTTTCACTGTGTTATAGGCTATAGAATCAGTTTTAAAAACAATAAAAAATTTTATTTGTTAGCAAAACATTGAAGTGCTTGGAGGTTATTTCAGGCATATATAAAATTCCTATTTAAAAATAGAGGAGGGCATGGAATAAAGTGGGAAAGAATACCACATCTTCTGAGAAGCATTACCCAGCTTTTCCCTTGTCCGTGATGCACTGGCCATCCTCTGTTAATGATGTCCGCTGGGCCCTCGCCAAATCCATCTTTCCTGTAGCCACCAAAAGCCTGGGTTCAAGGTCCTTCCTTCAGAAACCTCAGATGAAGTTCTGCTGCAGACCACGCGATTCCAGAGAGCATCTTCCAGGGTCTTGGAGGACAGATGCACACACAAGACCATCCTGCTTAGCCTACTGGGGTCAGCTTCCCACACAAGCATCCAGAGGAAGCTAGGTATGACTCATGTAATTCACAGTATTAGGAGCTTTTTGCTGATCTGGTCACTATTCCTCTTCCAATCTTATTTCATCTTACACCCTCCATGTTGGACCTGGAACACATCAAACGTCTATTTCACACACACCAACACACCACATGTTTCTCCTCGTTCTCTTTTGTCTTCTGAAATCCCCTTCTTCCACTTTACCTTTTGAAACATTAACACAGAATCCGTCCAGTAAATAATATAGAGCTGGGTAAACGATTACCATCCAGTTGATTAGCAGTTGCTCTCTTCGGCCTCATCACCACCACCACGACCCACCATCATGCTCACAATCATTATCCTCGAAGGTGCAGTCCAAATGCCCCACCTTCTGCGAAGACTTTCCTGATCTTCTAGCCAGAATTAAGTGCACCACCCACCCACACCCAGTGCTTCTTTGTCTCATGGCATCAGTGACTTCACTTGCATTTTAGTCATTTTATTGTTGTCATTGCAATTGTTGTTATCGTTGTTATAAATAAGCTCCCCCACTTGTGTCCACTCTCCCTGAGAACAGGAAGCACATCTGACCGTTTAGAATGCCCACCCACATCCTGCTCATGCTTTATTCTTTCCCCTAATAGGCACCTCATAAACATCAGTTGAATCGGATTGGTTGTCAATAAGACTTTCTCATTTTGTTGATGCTTTAATACTTGACCTGGGCTCTTGGTTTTGCTGTACTGCATCTCATATTCTGTGACTACTTTTGCAAAGTTAAACATGCTTATCCTTTCTTTTTATTTCAGAAATTTTCATTTCGTTTTGTTTCAGGAATTTTTATTATTTCAGAAATTGATTCTGAGGTTGATACATTAATGTTCTCCAACCACAGCAGAATGTGGCCAGTCTGAAATGAACTGCTTGCTGTTCAAATGTGCTTTTCTTTTGGATCCACATAGAAATAAAAGGCTAGGTTGCTCTTGATACTGTCACCGGATATCCTCTGACCCCTAAATTAATTTAAGTTTACTGTAGGAAGCAGTGGAAGGTTTGTTTGGGCTTCAAGTCCCAAAGCCTGACCCCCTAACTCTCAGCCCCAAACTACACCGGAAATTTCTAACAGTGAATCAAGAGGCAAAAGTACGTTTATGACAGAGCCAAAGACAAGACAAGACTGGGAATGACCAATAGGATCATTTTTATTATAACTTAAAGATAATCTGTCAACACAGCAAAAACCTAGTTATTGGCTGCACACTGGAATGGTGTAATTCTTTACAAGAAAACTCAGTTGTCCCATCTTTACTCTCAGCTACTTCAGCAAGAGCTATACTCCCTGGAAATGGAGGTACAGAGAACACACTGACCTCCCTGGGCCAATTTCTAAACCATAGGATTCATCACCCAAGGTTCAGCTTAAATCATTTGCCTTTATCTACTCTCTACCAATCCTCACGCTCAGATCTTACCTCTATACGGTTGACTCAAATTTGTAATTTAAATCCAGCTTCATGAAGCTCAAGACCATATACCAACTCAACATCTCCAACTGCACAATCCACAAGGACTCACAATCAATGTCCAAAACCACGTCCAAAACTCAGTCTTCAAAGTAGTTCCCCCACACCAGACTGACCTTATTATGATTATTCCAAGTCTCCCAGGCTGGAAGTCTCAGAGGCCCTCTCGAGACTTTGTTTTTCTTCTTCACATCCAGCCAACTGTCATAGTTTATAATTCCTGAACCATACGTTTCATTCAAACGATGCAGCAGTTCCCTAACTATCTCTTCAAATTACTACTTGTATGGCTACTCTTAAAAGATAGCTCTGGTCGTGTTAGTCCCCTGCTCAAAAACTTTCCATGGCTCCCCATTACCCCCTCAGTTTAGCATCCAAGGCTGGCCAAATCACCCTAATCTCCCATTGCTTCTATGCTAACCACAGATGCCTTGTATTACACAGTTACACATATTCTCTATGAAAGCTTGGTCTTTGTTTTCTTCATTTCTGCACCCCCCACAGGCTGACACTGAGCTATCAGGAAGCATTTGATTTGAATCTCATATGCTTATCTTGATTCCAGAGCCCTATGTCTGGACCCACTCAAATGAAACCCTCCTTTCTTCATATACCATATTGTACTCGATCCAGATTCCCCTAACAGGAATTTCTGATAATTTGGGCAGAAGCCAGCCTAGAGTTTATCTTTAAATTAGCTACCTGTAATGTAAATTAATAGTATAAGTTAGCTAGCAGGACGTATGTTTTATCTACTTAAAAATAAACGTTTTAAAGCAATGAGAAGGACTTTTTACACTCAATTAGTTTACTTTTTAATATATACTTTTCTTATACCTATCCAACCCTGAATGCACCTTAAGTGAATCAAGATGCACTTCTTGTTAGACATTTTATAATCAGACCGATCCCACTCTATGGATTCAAATCACTGAGCTTTACTGTGTGTATAATGGTTATCTAACGATTCCTCTTTCTTTGACCTTCTACTTTTCAGTGATAAATGCAAAGTGAGTCTCCTCTGCTTGACATCGACATCGACTACGCTTTTCTACTTTAAATCCATGTAAAACTATCACTGCACAACTGAGATATCCTCCTAGAGGCAAGAGCAGCAGCTGCAGGATCTCGGCCCCAGCGCTTAGACAGCTGGTATGATGTCCCCGTGCCTTGTGGGTTCCTGGTCTCTGGAAGAGAAGTGATTGATGATTGGTGCTGTTGGCTCTAGGCTCCCACACCGCCCGGCCATATGAACCCAGAAGCATTCGTTTGTCCGAGCCATGAGGACCGGTTAGCTGAGTTGCAAACAGTAAATTCTTACTCCCTGGTTATTGCCAGGTGGGCTCTGCAACCAGCCTGGGATCAGTTTACATTGTTACCTCACTCTGATGTCCACACCCCCTCAGCTGACTGATGAGGTTCCTATTACCCCAACTGCCCCCAGCAGACAGTCCTCAATCTAGCACAACATGGGAGTAATTTGGAGAATTCCAGGCTACACTGCCTACAGACCTCATTGAACTGGCGTTAATTAAAAACAACCTGCGCTTTTACAAATGCAGCTTTTCCGCCCCCTTACACTCCTCTACATTTCCAGTTAACAACCATGAATAACAGTCTCTGTCCCTTCAACTTCATAGAAACCACCCATAATTCACTCTAAGGCACAGGATTCCAAAGGATTGGTTCTTAATTAATCTGTGCAGGGGAGACATTTTCCCATGCAAGTTACCAAGTGAATGATAACCCAGTGTTGCAATATCCACTCAATTTGCCTTAATATTCACACAAGTAAGGAACTTGAGACCTAGGGAAACCAGCAACTCCTTGGAAGACTGCCATCTGCTATCGAGTTACTTCAGCCTCCAGGCTGCCCTTCAGGATATATCACATTAGGAAGTACTTCTTGGGAAGGGGGTGCTTCAGGACAAATTATTCAGTGAGTGAATCACGCCTACAACTGATATATAGGCAAGACCTTGATGTGTTCATTTAACCCTCTAAGCCTCTCTTTTCTCATCTGTTCAAGATGGATAATGATCTCTACTCACTGTACAAGACAGTTGTAAAATAAATGGACATCATTGGCAAATAACAACTCAATATGTGATACAAGGGAAGCAAATGCAATGCCTTCTCTGCAAAAATGAGCACCACACTGATCATATCTCCCATCAGACCCAAATGCCCCTTTCTCCCTTCCTCAGACACAAGCACGCAACATAAAATGATAGGTGAAGACCACTGCCATAAAAAGAAGGAAAAAAAATTAAAAGTGATCGTTAGTCATGTACCCAATATGCTTGGCATCTTTTAAGAGAGGGATAAAGTGGGTCAACCCATGGATGGCAAGCATATTGCCCTAAATCATACCACTGAGAGGGAAATGATATTATATTTGAACAAACAATTCAACATTGCCTAGAAAAAAGAGATATAGAGATAGGAAGACACATACACCCACAATGGTAAATTGTTATTACTAAGAAAAAATTGGCTGTAGTAAAGACCCTTGGAAACTAAAACAATCAGAAAATGGAAACCTGAAGGCTGGGCATGAAAGAGCATGGCACAACTCAGTCTTTATGGTTTGGCATGGGAGTTATCAGAGGATATAGGATTATTGTAGGGATAGAGTTTTTGTTATTTTTAGTACCTTAATTACAGGGCCACCTCTCTGGCTCACAATCAGAAGCCTCTCTGTGTCCTGTCCAGAATCCTGACTGTCACTTTTGGTGGCTTGGGCATTAGTGGTTTCATGATTAAAATGATCCTTGACTGATCCAAAGGAGGGAAGGGAACACAGTCAAACAAGGTTATGTCTTGGGGAAGTATTTTGGGATCTATGGTGCACAGTTGTATTTGAACTCAGAAATGGTAAGAATTAGAAGAGTCCCGCGGAATTCACGGTGCAAATCCTTCATTCCTAATTGTTAGATAGAGGCATTAGAGTTCAGAAAGCCCCAGGTCAAAGTAAGTGAAGGAGAAAGCTGGTAGGAGTTCACTGAGTCAGGCTGGCCTCACATCTCATGTGAACAGAAGGAATCACAGCTATTTTCCCAAAGACTGACTGAGGCGTAGGAGGTGTAACATCACTGTTACTCCCTTCAGTGGTTACTCAGCAGTTCCACTGGAAATTACTAATAATTTCATTGAAAATAAGTAGTTCAAAAGGAAAATTGGTAGAAAATAATCCTTATCACTAGTTTTTCCCTTCTTGGAAGTTTTTGTACATCATATAGGCAATTTCCCCAAATTTCAACTTTTGAACACAGTATTATATATTTTACATGTAATATATTTGGTTTGAGGTGATACGGTTGTCCTACTTTTTTCCTTTTATTTTCTAAATTTTTTAAACATTTATTCCTACTCTTCTTGCTTAGCATTGTTTGCACACTTTTTTTAAATGTAGCTTCCCTCTCCAAATGAATCATCTGAAACAAATTTGTCAAAATGAATGTTTGCAATCATCACTTCACGTTCTTTAAACCTGTGTGAAATCAAGAGTAAAGTGCCAATTCTGTCATAAATATCTGGCAATTTTACTTACTCCCTCAGTAACTTTGCCTTTTTCCTAAATTTACTTCTATCAGTACTGCCTACTCTCTATCTTTAGCTATCTTACCACCCTTTCAATTGCACATTGCCTTTATGCTTTAGAAACTCTGTGTAACCCCTCTACAACATTATATTGCAATCATTTAATGATATACTGGTGTTTTGGTTTTTTTTTTTTTTTTTCTGAAACTCAAGGCTATGGCGAAAAGTATGAAAAGCATCAGTAAAGATTTAGGGACAATCTATGCCTGAGCTTTTAGATTTTGGCATTAAGGGCACAAATGCAGAGTAGTGAGATGTGATGTAAGGTGTGGCCTGTGGCCTGTCCCTGAGTGAAGGACAGGCCAACAGCTGGGTACCCTAGAGATGGCATTGCTGCCAGCCTGGGCACAGATACCTACATCAGACATTTGTGGAAGAGTCAGGAGTTGAAATTTGAATATAAATCCTGATCTATATCAATCCTGGGATGGCAGAGGTAAATTCCATATATGTAAATTCCAGTATATGTTTAATGTAATAAAAATATAAGCTTCTCTACACAAAAACAAGCACACAGATGTTTATAGCATCTTTATGCATAATTGTCAAAACATGGAAGAAACCAAGATGTCTGCCAGTAAGTGAATGGATAAACTGTGGTACATACAGACAATGGAATATAATTTAGCAATAAAAAGAAATGAGCTATCAAGCCATGGAAGGACATGGAGGAAAGTTAAATGCGTTTACTACATGTGAAAAGCCAATATGAAAAGGCTATATATACACTGTTTGATTCTAACTATATGACATCCTGGAAAAGGCAAGTAACATGGATACAGTAAAAGGACGGGTAGTTGCCAGGGGTTAGGGGAAAGGAGAGGGGCTTCCCCGGAGGTCCAGTGGTTGAGACTCCGCACTTCCACTGCAGGGGGCGCAGGTTTGATCCCTGCTCAGGGAACTAAGAGGTCCTTGTATGCTGTGCAGGGCGGCAAAAAACAAACAAACAAACAAAAACTAATGCTGAGGGGAAAGGAGAGATGAGTAGGCGAAGCACAGAGGATTTTTAGGGCAGTGAAACTACTCTGTATGATACTATAAGCGTGGATAGCTGTCATTACACATTTGTCCAAATCCACAGAATATACAATGCCAAGAGTGAACCCTAACGTAAAGTATAGACTTTGGGTGACAATGGTGTGTCAGTGCAGCTTCATTGGTCATTAACAAAAGCACCACTGTGTTGTGGGACGTTGATTGGAGGAGGCTGTGCATGGGTGGAGTCACAGGTATGTGAGAAATCTCTGTACCTCCCGCTCAATTTTCCTGTGAACCTAAAACTTCTCTTAAAAAAAACCTAAAACCTAGTAAAAAGATCTTGAACATCTTTATTAATAGTAATAACAGCCAATGCTGAGTGTTTAATCAGTGCCAGACCTTACTCTAAGTCCTTTATATGTATCGATTCACTTAACCCTCAAAAAAGCCCTATAAGGTAAGCACTGGTGTGACCTGCACTTCACCGTTGAAGAGGTGAAGATGCAGAGCAGCTTAGTGACGGGCATAAAGCCACGTGGCTGGAGCTTCCACATGCAGGCAGTCAGGCTCCACACTTCAGTTCCTTCCACTGTCTCCAAGGCTCTACGCTGAACCCTCACGTCTGAACTGCAGTCCTAATATGAAAGGGAAGGAGGGAATCATTCGAAGCCCGGATCGTGAAGAGTGTTTCCTCAGCAAAGATGAGCAGACCTCCCAGTTGTAGCTGCACTTTGACCTGCGCTGGGGCCCTGACCCCTCACCCCACATCAGCACGGCCACGGCAGGGGGCCTGTGCGAGTGCCATGCCCGTGAGGCTCTGCCCCGCTGCCCAGGCTGTGCTCGGGATGGGTGTGCGGGTCCTCACCCCTGCAGAAGGATCTGATTGAAGCCGTGCCGCGCAGGGGAAGCTCACGGGGATTTCACAGCCTCCTCTTCCGACTTGGGCAAAGGGCACCATTGTTTGTTTTTATGAGAACTGAGCTGGAGAAGCAGAAGGTGTTTCCAATGAAGGCCCACCTGTATCATGTTAAGGACACACAGGAACCATGGCTTTGAACTTCAGCACTAATGACTGTCTTTCATGCAATAATGGAAAAGCAGCCTGCGAGTATCTGTAGGACTCACAGCGGGCTGAGGGTCGCTGCCCTGCCCCGCGGACACCACAGACATACCCACCGCGCTGGCTCTGGGCTGAACTTGCCACGCCGAGGGTCCGTCACTGCAGCACGGAAGGCTGCCCTATTTCCAAAATCAAAAGCCCATGACTGCTTCCCACAAAGTAACCACGCACCATGCCACCCAGCTTCCTTCTCTCCAGAATATGCCCAGGCTGGACGCTCTCGCCTGCCTGATGCCCTCCTCACCCTTCTCAGGAGGGTTAACAGGAAGGAAGTCCCCTGCTTTGCTTCCTCCCAGGGCAGCCTCAGAAATGTGGAGGTGATGTCTGAGGGATGCCCCGAGGAACAGCTGCCCAGGACCAGATGGAATTCACACCTCCTGGCCAGGAGCACAAGGATCTAAGAGGGAGAAGCTCCTCTGTGCTCTCCCCAGCACCTTCTCCCCACAGTGTGGCCCACTGATCTACTCTCCTGAATCACACAGTAGGCTCCAAAGTCTTCCTAAAACAAGCAAGCAAACACAACAAATTTACATCACTTTCGGGTTGGGGCCTTTCCCAAGTAATGGATAACCCAAGTAACTGATAACCCAGCCGACACTGCAGTGATATTCATTGATGGCTTCAACCTCGTATCTTCCTCTCCTACAGGCATCTCTGGTTTAAACAGAAGACTGAGGCGAGCCACGTCTAACCCAACAGACAGCTTTGCTAATAGTGGGATTTCTGGCACTGTGACCCCAGACTGGTATGCGGTGTCAGGGCCATCCGTCCCTTCCGGGTCCCCTCAAACTGCAGTGAAGCCTAGCTCCCCTGAGATCACAGGCTGAGTCCTACAAGCTTAAGGGGCTCTGTACCGAATCAGGGCCATGAGAGATGCCTCATTCTCTGGGCCACCTCTGTGTAAGTTAGCAAGTCACAGTGGGCAGAACAAGCTTGAGTCCTCGGTCCTTCCAGGGGCAGCTTTGCTATCTCGAAGAATTAAAAGCTTAAACTTCAGGTGTGTCTGCACTAATGTAAAACCGGGTTACTAACAAAGATGTCTGCCTCCAAGTTCATTCTGAAGATTCTGAAGATCCAGTGAAGTATTGGACAATGTTTTGTGAACTACAAATACTGCACAAATGTAGGCATTTTTGTTATTAGAAGCTAGGATGTTAAAATACATTTAAAAGCTCACTGGAGATGTAGTTTCATGTGTAAATGTTCATTCACAATTTTATTTTTACTCCTCTGGTCAGCAGCACTGCATTTACATTAATGCCTCCGAGGCCTGAGTTTGGAGCCGGGTGTGAGCTGCTCCAAAGCCTGTCCTGCCTGCCCCCAGGCAGTTTCCAGGTCCCAGCCCACGGCCCTGGGTGGTTCAGCAGACAGGTGCCGGGTGGCGGTCCTCCCACCAGCGCCCTCGACAAAACCTAGGATCCCACCTCCACCCCACCCCCAGTTCCTCAGGCCCACCCAGACCGTCTACCAGATGTTCACTGAGCGCCTACTGCGTGCCAGACATGTTCCAGGTGCTGGGAAGCCAGCAGTGACAAGAGAGACAAAAACCCTGTCCACAGAAAGTTTACACGTGGAAGGGGAAGACAGCTCATATATGAGTAAAATGTATAGTGTTTCAGATTGTGAGAAATGCTACAGAGAAAATTAGTGGATAAGGGGGATTGAGAGGGCAGAGTAGGGGACACACCTTTTGAGAGGATGTCCTGGGACAGCCTCTCTGAGGAGGTGACATTTGAGTACAGACCAAATCTGGCTCACCACCTCTTAGCCGAATACATTTTGCAGAAGAGCATTTGCAATCATTTCCAAGACAGGGAACACTAATTTTGACGTTATCCCCCTAAAAGAATTCCATTCTTCTCAGTAGACCTATATTACCCAAAGCCAAAACCAAAATCACAGTACTCAGTTCTTCTGATTATATTTTGAATTGCATCAATAAACATTTTGTGGTAATTCATTTTCTATCTTGTTATAAAAACAAATAAAGTAAAATAAAAATAAATTAATGCCTCCGTGACCAGCCTTGTGTCCTGTGCACAGGTAAAGCATAAGAAACGTGAGACACTGTTGTGCTCTCTGTGCATTTATAGGCTGGTTGGAAGGCCGGGTCACACACGGTAAGTAACCACACAAGCTAAGGCATCATCCTTATTACCGGTGCCTCAGTTACAAATACAGACTTGTAAACAACTCACATGCAACAGCCGATGCGCATCCAACCAACCTCTTTCACCTTCACAGCTGTCCAAGATCCCTTGGGCAGGACCTCCTCCATTGCCCCACCCACTGCAGGAGAGCCCCACTATTTCTGTCCCCACTCCCCCTGCCCCCGTGCCAGAGCTCCTTCCCACCCCGAGCTGGGGGCAGACATGTGGGGTTTGAATCATCCCAAAGTGGGATATAGAACATGCTCTTCCAGACACGCAGTGAGCTCAGGGGTCTTCACAGGGTCTGCTCCCTCCAGGCTATTCTAGATGTCCCTCTCTGTTCTCCTCTAATAGCACTAACTCCCTGAGGTCAGGGTCTGTATCCAGTTCACGTTTCTATCTGCAATGCCCAGCACAGGACTTCGCATAGCATTACCCAAAAAACAAAAACAAAAACAAAAAAAAGAAAACAAAGAAAAACACGATTGTGGGAAAAACAAATGAAGAAATAAACCATATCATAGACTACCTGTGTTTGAGGAGGCTGCCCTGGGAACTACTGTTAAAACAGAAGTAGAAAGAAAGGAGGGTTAAAAATGACACCAAAAAATGAAAATATGTATGTGTTTGTATATAAGTACGCAAGCATGCAGGAAAAAGGGAAAGAAAACACGCCAGGTTGTTAACATAGATTGGTGGGGGGCAAAGGGTGAGGGGCAGAGAAGAGAAAAGAAGAGAAAGCCAAAGAGAAAAAGGGAGAATGACAAGAAAAAACTCTATTATTTATAATAGAACCACGTATATGTATCTAAGTAAAACTAGAAAAGGGTAATGATAATTCTTTGAAATAATCCTAATAAGAAAACAGGTCTAACCCAAGTGAGGAGCTGAATGTCCCCAAACACACATGCAAAGAAATGAGGCCTGAGGCCAGGAACCCAAACGGCACCTTCATAGCAGCAATTCCTGGGCCTGGGTGCTCCCTAAACAATCCGGGGCCCCCAGACTGTGGGTTCTCCAGACTCCAGGCTTCCCACCAGCATGTCCAACTCCAGCCGTGGATGGGTCCAAATAAAATGGTTCACACAGCTCTGCCTGCATCATATGAGCTGAACTAACATCAACAATTACATCAGGAAAAATGTGTTTACCTTGGTTTCCCGCCACAGAAAATGGGTCCAAAATGATGTTGAACATACGCCTTTCATTCCCGCTTCTATTAGAAGGACAAATAATTTAACAGGTGGAACTCAGAATTCCACGATTCTTTTTCTTTTCTTTTTTTTAAATTTCACTGTGGAGTATGAAACATTCCACTTTTGGTCAACAGAATCTGGAACCCTTCTTAGCAGACCTCAGCGAGCTCTATTTATTTTGCAAAAGCCCTTCTAACGCTCACAAGAGCAGTGAGTTGGAAAGACCTGGGGAGCCCAATCAGACTGTGCTCTCGCCTGTTATCAGTACAATATGTTGCTTCAACTGAGAGACCAAATTCTCTGACTAACTCCTCCAAGAATTGATCCAGACAGCAAAAAGAGAGGAAATCCATTCGACTTTAGCAAGGCAATTGGTCCAGACTTCATACAATATCGTTTCAGTCTAGAATTTTCATCATCACTGCCAAAAACATCAAACAGAAACATTACAGGACTTTCACTCAGTTTTCACTCTCCAAAGAATAGCCATCTTGTTCCAGGCCTGAGCAGCAAGAAAGGAATTAAAGGGAGCTGGGGCGGGGGATCGTCACATGGAGCATTTAACTGTTTCTCACTGTCTCATTTCTAAGCTTCATGACAATTATTAATGAAAAGTTCATGAAGTTTTGAAATTAAGGACAATCGGAAGTTTCCCCATATGTCAAATGCTCCACCTCGCAGACTCTCCAACCATAATCATCACCTTGTGGCACTTACCTCTTCTCTTCTGCTTATTTGTCCTATGTAATCACTAATGTTTATGCTAGGTATCGACTGAAAAGTATCTCAATGATCTATGTGAATTAGCGTGCATTAGTACAGGTAACTCTAACTACTACTATGAACAAGCCTCATAACGTATTATGTGTCAAACACCAGAAATAAATAACTTGCTCACATAAAGTCCAAAACAGATGGTACAGACTGGTGGCAGGCCTTCCACATGAGGTTCGGGGACCCATGATCTCTCTGTCATATGCTCAGCTCTCTGCTAGGACCATGGAATCCCCTGTGTTCAGCCAGCAGACAGAGCATCAGAGTGTGGAAAAGCTAAATCCACTTCTTAAAAACCTCAACCCAGAATGACACAGGTGATTCCCACTCATGATACACTAATCACCTAACTGCAAAGAAGGCAGTCAGAGTACTGTCTAGCTGTGTCTTCAGAAGAAGAGAAAGCACTTCTGATAAAAAGCTAGCCACTGTCTGCCATAGACAGCCAACTGGAACAACCCATACTCTAATAACCCACACTTTATTGTACTGTATTTGTGTTATATTATACATATATTGTATTCTAATTATCATGGTAACTTGGGAATTACATTTTGGCTCAGGGTGTGTGTGTGCGTGCGTGCGCGCACACACGTGTGTGACCCAGATAACTGGACTATGATGGCCTATAGCCAAATTCAAAACCTGACACTTGCCACAGACAAACATTCAGGGAATCCTAAAATGGTTCCCTACTGAAAACTTGGAGTCCAAAGTGATTCAGATACACTTACGATGATCCAAACTCTAAGGCAGAGAGTTTGTGTAAGTAAGAATTTGGGGAGAGATACAAAAGTTTGCCGAGGGGGGCAGAGTCAAGATAGGAGTACTAGGAGGCCGCGGAATTCGCCGCTCTGCACAACTAGGGCACCTACCTGGCACCCGTGGGGGACCACGGACACCGAAGGGGATGGGAGGAACCTCCAGCGACGGGGTAGGATGTGGGGCGTAGGGGGAGTGAAGGGGGAGGAGAAGTGGAGGTGGGACGGGACTGGCGCCCCCCAGGGACAGCTGGGGGAGGTGAAGGGATCCCACACCTGAAGGGTTGGAAATTGGGGAACCACTGGGAGGGCAGAGAATCAAAAGGGAGCGTAGCCAGGTTTCCCCTGCCCACTTGGGCCCCCAGCAACCTGCTGACATCCCGGGTCTAATCCTCTGCCCACCAAGGCCCCCTCCAGCCATGAGGGTCCTGAGGGACTGGGAGGGAAGGGGGAGCAAAAGTAAAGGCCGGACCTAGGGAACCAGCACCCCTGAGGGGGCTGGGGGAGGGGAGGAGTTCCTACATCCAGTGGGACCCACCCACGGTTAGGGATCCAGCGGGGACAGGGGAGGCCCTGGGGGAGATGGTGGGGGAGGGGCGCGCAGGAACGGAAGAGAACGTGGCCAGCCTTTCCCTGTCCACTTAGGCACCGAGAAGCCTGTTGGGCTCCCCTGTCTAATCCTCTGCCCTCAGAGCCTTCCTCCTGCCGCACAGAGGCCAAGCCCCACCCCCACACCCCTACCCAGGGCCCCACCTCTACACTCGGAGACCCCCTCCAACTTGCCGGGCCTCAACCCCATCCACACGCCCTCAGGCAGGGCCCTACCTCCCAACTCTGGAACTCCATGCTCCAGAAGGCCTCCTCTCCACGTGCTGCCTCCCCGCTTCTGCGCAGGACCTAAGCACAGGCCCTGCCCCACGCTTGAACGTCCCGCCTAGGCCCACCGCCCCCAGGGCCTTTTCCGGCTACATGGGTTCGAAGCCTAGGCCCCGCCCCACGCTCAAACGTCACACCCCCCACCGCCTAGGCTCCACCCCACCCTAAAGCCCACCCCTGCCTAAGTTCCACCTGTGCCTAAACTCCGCCCACATAGCCAAGGCTTTTTTTTTTTTTTCTTTCTTCCTCTTTTAGATTGGGATTCTGTTTTACCTTCTTGATTCGTTGTTAATTCTTTTATATTTGTACTTTTCCTAATAAATCTTTTTTTTTCTAATTTTATTCTTTATACTTTGTTATTGTTCTCTTCTTTTGGCTTGTTGCCCGTCCCCTCCTGTTTTTTTTCTTTTTTCTGTTGTGGTTTTATTTTACCTTGCTGCAGTTGTTTCAATTATAGTTTTATTTTTCATAATACATTTTTTATCTTTCGGATTTTATTCTGTTTTTTATTCTTTGATATTGTACTGCTCCTTTTTTCTTTCTTTTTTCCTTTCATTCTCTTTTTTTTTTTTTTTAACCATGCCACGAAGCTTTCAGGATTTGGTTCCCAGGCCAGAATCCGGCCTAAGCTCCTATGGTGGGAGATCCAAGTCCAAACCACTGGACTAACAGAGAACCTCAGACCCCAGGTAATCAGAGTGAGGCATCCCAGAGGTCCTCATCTCAGCACCAAGACCCGGCCCTATCCAACTGCCTGCAAATTCCAGTGCTGGACATCTCAGGCCAAACAACCTATGAGACAGGAATACAGCACCATGCATCAAAAATAAATAAATAAAAATTGAAATGACAAAAAAATGTTACAGATGAAGGAGCAAGGTAAACACCTACAAGGCCAAATAAATGAAGACGAAATAGGCAACCTACCTGAAAACAATTCAGAGTAATGATAGTAAAGATGATCCAAAATCTCAGAAACGGAATGGAGAAAACACAAGAAACATTTAACAAGGATCTAGAAGAAGTAAAGAGCAAACAAAAAGCGATGAACAACACAATAATTGAAATTAAAAATACTCTAGAAGGAATCAATAGCAGAATAACTGAGGCAGACGAACAGATAAGTGAGCTGGAAGATAAAAGGGTGGAAATAACTGCCGGGGAGCAGAATAAAGAAAAAAGAATGAAAAGAATTGAGGACAGTCTCAGAGACATCAGGGACAACATTAAATGCACCAGCATTCTAATTATAGGGGTCCCAGAAGAAGAAGAGAAAAAGAAAGGGTCTGAGACAATATTTGAAGAGATTATCGTCGAAAAATTCCCTAGCATGGGAAAGGAAGTAGTCAATCAAGTCCGGTAAGCACAGAGTACCGTACAGGATAAACCCAAAGAGAAAACTCCAAGATACATACTAATCAAACTATCAAAAATTAAATACAATGAAAAAAAGATTAAAAGCAGCAAGGGAAAAGCAACAAACATAAAAGGGAATCCCCATAAGGTTAACAGCTACCTTTCAGCAGAAACTCTGCAAGCCAGAAGGGAGTGGCAGGACATATTTAAAGGGATGAAAGGGAATAACCTACAACCAAGATTACTCTCCACAGCAAGGATCTCATTCAGATTCCATGGAGAAACTAAAACCTTTACAGATAAGCAAAAGATAAGAGAATTCAGCACCAACAAACCAGCTTTACAACAAATGCTAAAGGAACTTCTCTAGGCAGGAAACACAAGAGAAGGAAAAGACCTACAATAATGAACCCAAAACAATTAAGAAAATGGGAATAGGAACATACATATTGATAATTACCTTGAATGTAAATGAATTAAATGCTCCAACCAAAAAACATAGACTGGCTGAATGGATACAAAAACAAGACCTGTACATATGTTGTCTACAAGAGACCCACTTCAGACCTAGGGACACATACAGATTGAAAGTGAGGGGATGGAAAAAGATACTCCACGCAAATGGAAATCAAAAGAAAGCTGGAGTAGCAATTCTCATATCAGACAAAATAGACTTCAAAATAAAGACTATTAAAGAGACAAAGAGGGACACTACATAACGATCAAGGGATCAATCCAAGAAGAAGATATAACAATTGTAAACATTTATGCACCCAACACAGGAGCAACTCAATACATAAGGCAAATGCTAACAGCCATAAAAGGGGAAATTGAAAGTAACACAATAATAGTAGGGGACTTTAACACCCCACTTTCACCAATGGACAGATCATCCAAAATGAAAATAAATAAGGAAACACAAGCTTTAAATGACATATTAAACAAGATGGACTTAATTGAAATTTATAGGACATTCCATCCAAAAACAACAGAATACATTTTCTTCTCAAGTGTTCATAGAACATTCTCCAGGATAGACCATATCTTGGGTCACAAATCAAGCTTTGGTAAATTTAAGAAAATTGAAATTGTAACATATATCTTTTCTGACCACAATGCTAAGAGACGAGATATCAATTACAGGAAAACAACTGTAGAAAACTACAAACACACAGAGGCTAAACAATACGCTACTAACTAACCAAGAGATCACTGAGGAAATCAAAAAATACCTAGAAATAAAAGACAATGAAAACATGACAACTCAAAACCTATGGTACGCAGCAAAAGCATTTCTAACAGGGAAGTTTATAGCAATATAATCCTACCTCAAGAAAAAAGAAAAATCCCAAATAAACAACCTTACCTTACACCTAAAGCAATTAGAGAAAGAAGAATAAAAAAAAAAACCCAAAGTTAGCAGAAGGAAAGAAATCATAAAGATCAGATCAGAATAAAGGAAAAAAAAATGAAGGAAACAAAAAAAAAAACTAAAAGCTCGTTCTTTGAGAATATAACAAAATTGACAAACCACTAGCCAGACTCATCAAAAACAAAAGGGAGAATACTCAAATCATCAGTATTAGAAATGAAAAAGGAGAAGTAACAACTGACACCGCAGAAATACAAATCTCATGAGAGAATACTACAAGCAGCTATATGCCAAAAAAACGGACAACCTGGAAGAAATGGACAAATTCTTCCAAAGCACAACCTTCTGAGGCTGAACCAGGAAGAAATGGAAAATATAAACAGACCAGTCACAAGCACTGAAATTGAAACTGTGATTAAAAATCTTCCAACAAACAAAAGCCCAGTACCTGATGGCTTCACAGGATCAAACATTTAGAGAAAAGCTAACACCTATCCTTCTCAAACTCTTCCAAAATATAGCAGAGAGAGGGACGCTCCCAAACTCATTCCACAAGGCCACCATCACCCTGATACCAAAACCAGACAAAGATGTCACAAAGAAAGAAAACTACAGGCCAATATAGTGGCCTGTATGAACATAGATGCAAAAATCCTCAACAAAATACTAGCAAACAGAATCCAACAGCACATTAAAAGGATCATACACCATGATCAAGTGGGGTTTATCCCAGGAATGCAAGGTTTCTTCAATATATGCAAATCAATGTGATAGAGCATATTAACAAATTGAAGGATTAAAACCATATGATCCTCTCAATAGATGCAGAAAAAGCTTTCAACAAAATTCAACACCCATTTATGATAAAAACTCTCCAGAAAGTAGGCATAGAGGGAACTTTCCTCAACATAATAAAGGCCATATATGACAAACCCACAGCCAACATCATTCTCAGTGGTGAAAAACTGAAACCATTTCCTCTAAGACCAGGAACAAGACAGGGTTGCCCACTCTCACCATTATTATTCAACATAGTTTTGTAAGTTTTAGCCACAGCAATCAGAGAAGAAAAAGGAATCCAAATTGGAAAAGAAGTAAAGCTGTCACTGTTTGCAGAAGACATGATACTACACATAGAGAATCCTAAAGATGCTACCAGAAAACTACTAGAGATAATCAATGAATTTGGTAGAGTAGAAGGATACAAAATTAATGCACAGAAATCTCTTGCATTCCTATAAACTAATGATGAAAAATCTGAAAGAGAAATCAAGGAAACACTCCCATTTACCACTGCAACAAAAAGAATAAAATACCTAGGAATAAACATACCTAAGGAGACAAAAGACCTGTATGCAGAAAGCTATAAGACACTGATGAAAGAAATTAAAGATGATACAAACAGATGGAGAGATATACCATGTTCTTGAATTGGAAGAATCAACATTGTGGAAATGACTATACTACCCAAAGCAATCCACATATTCAGTGCAATCCCTATCAAACTACCAATGGCCGTTTTCACAGACCTAGAACAAAAAATTTCACAATTTGTATGGAAACCCAAAAGACCCCAAGTAGCCAAAGCAATCTTGAGAAAGAAAAACGGAGCTGGAGGAGTCAGCCTCTCTGACTTAAGACTATACTACAAAGCTACAGTAATCAAGACAGTGTGGTACTGGCCCCAAAACAGAAATATAGATCAATGGAACAGGATAGAAAGCCCAGAGATAATCCCATGCACATATGGTCACCTTATCTTCGATAAAGGAGGCAAGAGTATACAATGGAGAAAAGACAGCCTCTTCAATAAGTGGTGCTGGGAAAACTGGACAGCTACATGTAAAAGAATGAAATTAGAACACTTCCTAACACCATACAGAAAAATAAACTCAAAATGGATTAAAGACCTAAATATAAGGCCAGACACTATCAAACTCTTAGAGGAAAACATAGGCAGAACATGCTATGACATAAATCACAGCAAGATCTTTTTTGACCAACCTCCTAGAGAAAGGGAAACAAAAATAAACAAATGGGACCTAATGAAACTTAAAAGCTTTTGCACAGCAACGGAAACCATAAAAAAAGACAGCCCTCAGAATGGGAGAAAATATTTGCGAACGAAGCAACTGACAGAGGATTAATCTCCAAAATATACAAGCAGCTCATGCAGCTCAATATCAAAAAAACAAACAACCCAACCCAAAAATGGGCAGAAGACCTAAAAAGACATTTCTCCAAAGAAGGAATACAGATTGCCAAGAAACACATGAAAGGATGCTCAACATCACTAATCATTAGAGAAATGCAAATCAAAAGTACAACGAGGTATCACCTCACGCTGTTCAGAATGGCCATTATCAAAATATCTACAAATAATAAATGCTGGAGAGGGTGTGGAGAAAAGGGAACCCTCTTGCACTGCTGGTGGGAATGTAAATTGATACAGCCACTATGGAGAACAGTATGGAGGTTCCTTAAAAAACTAAAAGTAGAACTACCATACGACCCAGCAATCCCACTACTGGGCATATACTCTGAGAAAACCATAATTCAGAAAGAGTCATGTACCACACTGTTCATTGCAGCTCTATTTACAATAGCCAGGACATGGAAGCAACTTAAGTGTCCATCGACAGATGAATGGATAAAGAAGATGTGGCACATATATACAATGGAATACTACTCAGGCATAGAAAGAAATGAAATTGAGTTATTTGTAGTGAGGTGGATGGACCTGGAGTCTGTCATACAGAGTGAAGTAAGTCAGAAAGACTAACACATATATATGGAATCTTAAAAAAGAAAAATGGTTCTGACGAACCTAGGGGCAGGACAGGAATAAAGACACAGACGTAGAGAATGGACTTGAGGACACAGGGAGGGGGAAGGGTAAGCTGGGAGGAAGTGAGAGTGTAACACTGACATATATACACTACCAAATGTAAAATAGATAGCTAGTGGGAAGCAGCCGCATAGCACAGGGAGATCAGCTCGGTGCTTTGAGACCACCTAGAGGGGTGGGATAGGGAGGATGGAGGGAGATGCAAGAGGGAGGAGATATGGGGATATACGTATGTATATAGCTGATTCACTTTGTTATACAGCAGAAAATAACACAACATTGTAAAGCAATTATACTCCAATAAAGATGTTAAAAAAAAAAAACAAAAAAAACTTTGCCAAGCACTCTGCCTTCACTGTAGACACTGTCCAGACTAGATGCTCATGTGCTCCCAGAGGCTGTGCCTGGACAGGTGCAATGCCTACTACGTTCTAGCTTGTTACAGGTCACAAAGCATATCAATATTTCTCCTTTGAACTTCAAAACAGCTCTGTATAATAATCTGAGCAGGGATTACTGTCTTTTTTAATTCTCAGTGTAGAATCGGAAAGCCAACTGGCCTACATGTAAGTAGAGGTGGGCCTTAAAGGCCAACCTCCCACCACATCAGCACCCATCACCTCCCTAGAAAGGCTATGACGCCAATCATCTCCACAATTACAGTTGCCTTCTTTCCACACTGATCATTTTCATTAGATCATTCCTAGTGCTTTTATTTAACAAAAGAAAAACCTACCACACATTGTTCCTTGAGTATGATGGACTCTTACCCCCACCCAAAAAAACCCTCATAAACCTGAAGACTTTGTTACTCAAAGTATGGTATGTGGACCAGCAGCATTGGAAGCCCCTGGGAGTTTGTTAGGAATGCACATTCTCAGGCCAATTCACTGGCCTTCTGAATCAGACTCTATTTAAGCAAGATCCCCAAGTGATGCTTCAGCACACTAAACTTTGAGCAACATTGCTCTAGAATACACTTCAACATGTTAACTTGAGTGCTTAGTAGGGGAAAAAAAAGACCTAATATAAAGAGTTCCTACAAATCAATATGAAAAAGAAAAACAGGTAAAAAAAAGACAAAATTTAAGAACAGTGAATTCACAGATGAAATGCAAATAAACATAAACATAAAATGCTCATCTTCTCCAGCAATTTAGGAAATGCAAATTAAAACAGTAACATATTATTATTTTCATCTGTCCGATTGTTGAAATTTGTAACGTGTGATAATCTTCAAATCGAGAACACTTGGGAAAAGGGGCATTTTCTTACCCTATGGGAGCTTAAATTGTAATACAGGCACACCTCGTTTTATTGCATTTTGCTTTACTGCATTTCACAAATACTACATTTTTTTACAAATTGAAGGTTTGTAGCAACCCTGAATTGAACAAGTCTATAGGTGCCATTTTTCCAAACAGCATTTGCTCGCTTCATGTCTCTGTGTCACACTTTGGTAATTCTCACAATATTTCAAACTTTTTCATTATTATAACTGTTATGGTGACTTGTGATCACTGATCTTTCATGTTATTATTGCAAAAAGATTGCAATTGACTGAAGGTTAAGATGGTGGTTAGTATTTTTTAGCAATAAAGTATTTTTTAATTAATATATGTACTTTTTTAGACATAATGCTATAGTCTACTTAATAGACTATATTTTAAACATAACTTTTATATGCACTAGGAAGCCAAAAACTTTGTGTGACTCACTTTATTGCAATATTTGCTATAGTGCAGTGGTCTGGAACTGAACCCTCAATATCTCCAAGGATGCTTCCAATTTCTCTTTTTTTTTCAGTTTTAAAGGTTTTGCCCCAAAATTTCCACTTCTAGGAATCCGGTCTATAGAAATACCTGTTAATGTATCAAAGACAAGTGTAAAACGATCTCATTACTCCATTTGAATTGTGAAATATGAAGGGAATATAAATATCAATCTGTAAGGAAATAGTTCAATAAATTAAACGTATCCATACCAGAGGACTGTGCAATAATTTAAAAAGAAGTCAGTGTCATGAAAAAAATGTTCATGACACTGCTGAATGCCTCAACAAGTTGCAGGATAGTATGTGCAGTATGAGCTCATTCATATAGAAGAGAGGTACATATATTTGTTAAAACTCATAAGAAACAAACTTAAATTTGGTGTACATTTTATTTTATGGAAATTATACCTCAATAAAATTTATTAAAAGGACTATATGTGTATATGATAGTGGATGCTATGTACTTTCAGGCCAACAAAATGGTCCATAAGGAAGACAAGAAGGCTTTCAAAGTGGCAGAAGCCTAGAAGAAGAGAGCATGAGTGGGAACTTTCTGTAGTGTTAGTATTTTTTCAACCAGCATGTACACTTCTTGTATTCTAGAAAGCACAAGATAAAAATCTAAATGAAATAAACGGAGTCATTTGCAGTGAGCCCGAATCAATGTGGAAACGCAAATCCAACTTGGCCTCTCAGTTCCTTCCATTGGCTGAGTTCGGTCATTTGGTGTCTGGTGTGAAGGTCTACATTTGAAAGGGTTGTCAGCATCACACACATCTTTACCAGACTGACTTTCCATAGACACCTGTTTATTACTTCACAGATAACTACTGAGCATCCTTAAACATCAAGCCCTTTGCTAAAAATTTTATGGAAATTTGATACAAAAAAGAAGACAGTTCCAGCCTCCAGTCCTAATCACTCTTCTACTGAAAAAGCTTACAGCATTCTGTGCCAGGTAGCGTAATAGACCTAAATGTGTTAACTTCTCTTGCTGCCTCACCCACTGAGCACTGTTTATGATTATTTTCCTTATTTCCTATCTACTCTGTTCAGAGTAGTCTTTATGCTGTCCTGCAAACATCCCAGCCTTTGCTTCAGCTGTCCCTCTCACCTGGAATCCCTGTCTCCCTCATTATTTCATGCTCTCATCCACCCAACAAGATCCATCTCCACCTTGTCCATGAAGTTCTTGCTAAGCCCAGAAACCCTCAATCACCTCCCCTCCCCACACCCTGCCTTATTTGCTGGATAGTCTTGTCTCTCTAAGGAGAAAGGGGACCATGTCGCCCTCTTTCCTACCCCTCCTATTGTCTTGTACAATGTCAAGTACCTAGGAATAATTAACTGGCAACTATCAATGATTTGTCACTTCATAGTTTTTAAATGTTAGACAAAGGAGAGGAAATTCATAGGAAATAAGTGCTTTTCCAAAAGTCTAATGAGGTAGGTATTTTCCCCATTTTATAGATGGATAAACTGAGGCTTAGTGAGGTCGGGTGATTTGGTCTGGCTTATATAGCTCATAAAATACAGGGCCAGTCTTCAGACCTACTTCTGAATTTCTCTAAAGCCCATGTCTTTGCTCTGTACCACGCTACCTTCCTAACTTGTCACTTAGGTGATCTCATTGAATTCTCACATTGCTGTCTCAAGAAATATTTGTTGATTGATTGATGACACGTTCAGTAGCAATGTGGTCCAGTTCAAGGGTTTCCTGCAGCTGAATTTGATGAAAAGCTCCTGCTGTGCTCAGAGAGGTTTAACCTGCTTCAAACCCTGGCTTTCCCACAATATCATTAGTGTCAGTCCCAAGACCTGTGCAATACGTAGCACAATGTTTTATGTACTTACAGAGCTTAAAAGCAACGTCTGAGATGACAGAGTTCAAACTTAAGCCCTGGCATCTGGCGCCAGGGTTCAATGCTGGGGACCCCCATCCTCTGCTTCCCAAGGTTCTCCCTGATGGTCGCTTGGCCATGTGTGGGCTGGGCTTAGACAAGCTGCTTTGACTTTACCTCCTGAGACATGTACTGTTGGCACATCAATATAGAACACTTGGAGTCCCCAGGAGCCCGGCCATAGTGATGGCACAAAGCCAGAAATGGACACTCAAAAGAGTCAACAAGGTGGGTACAGTTCTCCATTAACTTGGGAAAAATACTCAACATCTTTAAGACTGTTCTCTCAGTTATACTATGGGAATTATAGTATAATTTCCTGCCTACCCTTCAGGAGATTAAGAGAATCAGAGAGATCCTGTTTATGGAAAAACTGTATATACCACAAATCCCTGCCTGTACTATATTGCCATATGGTGAACAGTCATTGTCACTAGAGGAGGTGGCAGCCGCCATGGACAGAGCACTGGGAAAAAGTCAGGAGACCTGGGGTCCACTCCTGGTTGAGCTGCCAAACCTCTTCATGTCATAACAGCCAAGAGGCTCTGGACTTACAGTTCTGTGGGTCAGAAAGACAGATTTCCAAGTCTGCTTCATTTGAAAATAACATACACTTACTAGCAGAATGCTCTGCAGGAGAAACTTAAGAAGCCGGGATGTATGCAGGTAAGCCACAGTCTCTTGAGTTAATTTCAGCAGCAACATCCTTGGATTATGGGACTCCAGACATAACATTGACCCTCAGGGACTCACTCAGTCTTGGTGCCTGAAGCATCTCTTTTGCATCGCTTTTTATTATTTTCAATTCTCTTGTTATTTTTAACCATCCTGGTTTAAGTGCATTTTAATCCTATAAGCCACCTCAACTCCTTTTTTGAACCATGTCATCTATAAAACACATCAATTAATAAGCAACTTGCTTTGATCTTAGTAAGTCACAGAATTTCAGAAATGGAAAAGAACTCAGAAATCATATTTAGCCTCATATATAATAAGTGGTAAGAAGAGACCCAGAGAGAGAAAAGTACATGTCCAAAGTCACACATCAAGGTGGAGGCAGAGTCAAGAAGGGACCTGGGGGCTCGCAGTGCATTGCTGTCCATATCATTGTAGAATATGAGCCTGGGTCTCTGTTTCTCCAGCTATAAAATGTAAATAATAACACTGTGGTCTTGCAACATTGTACATTAATGCTGTGTGAGAAAAAACTTTGCTATAATTATTATCTGTGGTTTTTCAAAACTTTAATAATAACAAAATAATGTTCTTCCTAAAAACTCATGGAAAGATTTTTGGAAATCTAAGAACACTGAGTAATCTTTACTTGTGCCACTGAACCAGAATACTTTGAACTGGGCTGTTCAGGCACACAGTTTGTTCCCGCATAAGGCTATCCAGTTCGGGGGTCAGAGAAAGCCGGTATATTGGCTTGGAAGCCTTTTAGGTGGAGACTGCTGTGGCATCATGAATACTCAGCCATAAGTAATGCAAAAACTTATTCCAGTTGTTTTTTGAAGCAGGCAGAAATACTTGAGGCTCTGCGATGGAAGGTCCTCAGAAAACAAACCACATCTCATGGATGTAGCAGTGGTGATACTAAAAAAGAAAGGCTCTATAGCTCCCTGGTCAAGAATACGGGCAGAGCGGTCAAAATACTGAGATTTAAATTCTGTTGTGGCCACTGACTGACTCTGACCTTGAGCAAGTCACATGACCTCTGAGCTCCACCTCCTTATCTAAAAATAGGAATAAAAAGAGTATCTACCTCATGGGATGTTTGTAAAAACTAAATTAGTTAATAATGTAAATTGCTTAAAACAATGACCCGTGCGTGGTAAGTACCCACTAAATATTAGCTCTTATTTCAGTGTTGCAGGCAAAGAATCCTAGTTTGGTGGCAGAGTTCATAAATCTCGCAGCAGCATGACTAACTAGGCATGAATCTCAGGCCTTCGTGTCCCAAGCTCTGCACATTTTAAGGGTTTAAAAACTGTATCATTTTCCAACACCGATTTCTACACTATATGAGAGAAGCTTTCTGTTCTTTCTGAGTATTCACAGAGAAGGATACAGGCAAAGGAAAGCCTCAAGAACCTGTGAGAATAGCACAAGCAACTCCTTTGGCTGCTTGCGTTAGGGAAGCCTCACCTGCCAGTGAGAATGTCCCAGGAAGCGGGGCAGGAGCCCCCAAGACGATGCTGCTGAGCCTTTGGCCATGGCCCGCCTGCTTCTCAGCTGCGCATGACCCGCCCCCTTGTATCCCTGGCTCTGTCCCTGTCTTCATGATATGACCCTGAGTACATCTCCAGCCCTCTGGGGTCCTCAGTTTCTCCACCTATAAAAAGAGAGAGTGGTTGAAATAATCCCTTTGTCTCTTCCAGCTTAACCTTTTTTTTTGATTATCCTACTTGGCTAATCTCTCTCCAATGTGAAGAAACCTTCACCAATTACTACAGAAACTTATGCACAGCAATGGAGAAATGTTAAGCAGTTTCTGTGAAATACCCAGTAACTGCATCAAAATTATTTAACCTAAAATGACAAACACCCAAAGCAGACACACAATACGGGACATGGAATCTTCAAAATTCTCAGTCAGTTCCTTGGAGCTGGTCAAGCAGCTCCACCCAGGCCACGGGTGGGCTTAGAAACATTCTAGCCAGACATTTCCCTAGCTCTCCACTCACCCAATTTTGTGTCACAGAAATTACACATGATTCCCCAGTTAGAGAATAGAGGTCTCTACAGATAACCAAAGACTGGCCCAACTGAGTGCAAATCCAGCCAGTACTCAAGACCCGGTTGGATGTAGCAAGACTTTGGTCACTCACCAAAACAACGCTCAGATCTGGCCCAAGCTGAGGTGTAGGAAGAAGTTAAAAAGCAGTCCTCAAACCTGGGGCCAGACTTTTTTAAAAGAAATCCCAGAAGACTCACTGACTGTTATTTTTGTAAATTATCCAGGGTGGCTCTATAGGGAAGTACCTCGCTTGAAGAAAACTCAAAGTAAAATCACCAGCACCAAATATAAAGCTTAACCACAGAAGGCATTTGATGCCTGTTTCTTGAAAGAAGACATTTATCTATTTAGATATTTGGGACTCTTCACTTTGGAAAGGAACTCACTGCCAGATTCTGGGAAGAAGAACCTTCTGGGTACGTTTATGTCTGTTCATGTTCTACGTTGATTAGCCTGTTTGCCACCATCTTCCAAGAGTCTTCTGCCCTTCCCTCTGCTCTATGCCTTGGAGCTTCCATTTTATTTTGGTCAATGGGAGGCACCAGCAGGAAAGCAAAGGGCAGGAAGAAAGAGAGGCTGGGGTGTGTACTTACTCCCCATCGGATGCCCAGCTGCATCCCATCTCAGTTCCGGCTTTAGCTGCTTTCTAGTTAGTCCCAGCTGCTGTGCTGCAGCCTGACTCTCAGGGACCCGGGTCTCACCAGGGTCCAGTAGCACTCTTGGCCCCTTCCCTTGCCTTGCCCCTCAGGTCTAACGGCTTCTCGTGGTGGCTAGGCCCGGGTGCACAGTCCCTTCGCTCACCTCTCCTGCCCCTGCATCTGGGACCGATGCATAAGCCATCAGCTACCTGGCCAGACTGAAGTGGAGTCAACGTTAGGCTCTAGTATCTGATTTTAAGAGTCATTAGGGCCAGAGAAAATGCATGTCTGGCATTTTTGAATAAAAACGTCAGTAGAAAAATGAGGATTCAGTTAACAGGTGTTGCAGGAATACGGTTGTTATAAAAGGCATGTATGGTCTGAATCTGGTGCTTTCAACAAGAGTATGTGCAACCAACTTTCTCAGAGCAGTAAAGATGTCCAACGCTTCCTCTTCTTATCTCATCACTACTTGACAATTTAGGAGGAGTCAGAGATCATAAATGGCCTAATGAGTTCTTCAGAAAATCTTTTCTCAAGGGAAACATAAAAGTGACAGGAGCAGCTACTGTGAATGATCATGGAAATGAGCTTAATTGGGGTGCACTTTATGAAGCCACATTGACCCAATACATCATGCATTTTACAGTGTGGCAGAGTATCCGAGGGGGTGTCAAACCTCAGAACATACCAGGAGCCCAAAGCAGACACCTATCCTATGACCAAGATCATAAAGGCTTTTGCATCTGGGGCAGAAACGTGGAGGCGACATATCCCTTCTTGCTATTCCTGAGCTTCTCTGAGTCGGCCACTGCCTCTCTTCTCTGCAGAAACCAGAAGGGGCACAGACACTCATTCCGTCCTTCCCAAATAATGGGAGGCATGTTCAGTTTCCCAGCCTCGGAGGACATTGCCGCACAGGTGACCTCTTCCTTCCTCACCCACAAAATCGGCCACATCTCTTAGAGCATCTCTTAGATTCTGTGATGCAGGTTGCTGCTAATTCTGTCTTCAGATGCATTTAATCATTTGCTGCTTACTCATCCTTTGAAAAAGTATTTATTGTGTCTAGGTTGCGCCGACTATATGTATCAACACTGAAGATAGAGCAGTTAAGAATTTAATTTAAATTAAAAGTTAAATTTTAAAGTGGACAAAGAATTACAGATAGTGAGAACTGCTCTGAAGAAAAGAAAGCAGAGAAGTGGGCTAGAGAGTGGCTGAGGGCAGGACCACAGCACTATTTCAGAAAAGCCAGTCGTGAGAGACGCCACTAAGAAGACACTCGTTCCATCCAAAGTGTCAGACCTGCCTCCACGGTGTGGATCTCGTCAGCACGCTCTCTCCGCTCAGCCAGCCCGCCCCCGGCACAGGCCACAGGCTTCAGTCCCACCCAGTCGTGACTCCCAGGCCACGGGCCGCCTCCACATTTCCGTGCCCTCCCTTGCTCGGACAGAATCGTCTATTTAAGGCTGCCCTTGCCCCACCCACTCATGCTTCCCTGGCTCCCACCCTCCAGTCTCAGGTCAAATATCCAGTCACACAGCACTTCCTGACCCATTACCTCTGCCTCCACCACCCTTTTCTCTCAGCCTTCACTGACCTCTGCACACACATTCACCTATTATATCACTTTTAACACGTTGTCACACTTTTCATGTCATATTAGAATTATTGCTTTGATCATCTGTCTTCGTATTAAGCTGCAAGCCCTACATTATATGCCCAGCATCTCTCACTGCACTCAGCCTGCAATACTCTCCCATAAAGCAAATAAGCCTCCCCAAACCTATGTGATTTTAGAATGGAATTGTCCTGATTTTACAAATAAGGCTCAGAGAGGTGAACTCACCTACCTAAGGTCACACAGCCAGTAAACGGTTGAAGCTGGAATTTAAAACTCAGTGTCCTGAAGCCAAATCCTACACATAGAGGGTTAGCATCCAGATAATTAGGGGAAAAGAAGGAAATCTGGGCCTGAAATACCAGAGTCACTGGCAGCCCCTGCACAGGTGTCATTTTGAGCCTCCACAGATCTCTGCATGAGCCCCTTTCCTCCTAGCCAGAAACTGAAGCTTATCTGTGGTATTTAAAGGTCCAAGAAATTGGGCAAAGTTTCATGGTGGGGATGGAAAACGTCATCTGCTTCTGTCAGATTTCAAAATCTTGCAGTAGTTGTCTTTTTTTTTTTTTTAATGCCCTTCATTCTAAAAATATCTCCCCACTCCCCCTCCAAGAAATTCCCTTTTGTCACTTAAATGGTCAAAGAAAACCCTGAGGAGATCAAAAAGTGGCCATTCAGGGCGAGCAGCCCAGAGTGGCCCCTGTGTCTTAGATCTCCGAGAATCCTCCAGGCCCAGAGGCAGAGCACCCAGCAGAAGCAGCGGACGTTTACTTTAAACTCTATCCTTCTGCCACTGCAGGGAGGTAGCCTTGAGCTGAACACTCTCCCTGGAAAATCTGGGTGCCTGTGGGGATTTCAGGTGAGAACCCCAGCCCCCCTCCATGTCCCTTCATCACCTGTCCACACGGGAAGGCGGGAACCACCACCCTTATTTCCTATCTTTACCACCCGCAGACCCAGTTTCCGCCCGAAACCTCCTCTGACAACTGCTGTCTCCACTGATCCATCCCGTCAGTCGCCACATCACTGCTTCACTTGTGTCCTCTCCAGACTGATCCATTGGAGGGCAGACCCGGGCCTCACACCGATGTGCCCCCCACAGTGTTTCACCCACTGCTCTGTGTACAGTAGGTGATGAATAAGCGAGGTCACTGAGGCCATCCTCCACGCCTGCAAGTCCAGAGCTACGAGTACTTTCCACACAGCACACACTGCTCTGATCCCAAGAGGATCAACTGTGCAGATGCAGCGCTTTCTGCTTCCTAACGTCCTAGTCCAAGGGAAGAGAAGACGTACTTTCCCAAAACTCCTGCTGGGGTCAGGAGTGAGGAATGGTCCAGTTATTTGGAACGTGAGTCCACAAGGCATCCCCCGTGCACGTGTGTGTGGGTGTGTGTTAACACTGACACAGCCACAGTCTTCACTCCTGCCCCCCCTTTCAACCAGTGCACACGGTAGACTCAGCTCTGGTGGAATGGGTAGGGCGGGGCTGGGCCCCATGAGAACTGGGCCCCATTTCTCCCCCACGGGTACCTGGGCAGAAGACGGGCAAGGATGGTGCTTTTCCTAAGCACAACTTTGTTCAAATAAGAAGTTGACCTATAATTTGCAGGTTGACTTCCTGAAGCTTGGCCTGTGTTTCAGGCAGTATCTGTTCAAAAGGGACAGAACACTTGAACAATGAACGAGGCAACCATGCTGGAAGAGCTTGCCCATGATATATGCAAAAAGATTCTTTCAAGAAAAACTAGAAACTATACACTGGGCCACTGGCAGTCTCTAGTGGGTCTTAATCATGCCAACTGTGACAGCAAATGCAGAATGGAGAGGTTCCAGAACTGCAATTAAACTATAAAAGTGGACTTTCCACCTAACCCTCTGGAGTCTTCCTACATAATATGCCCAAGAAGATCACAGGTAGGTCAGGAAAGAAGGAGGAAAAGAGTTAGTTCACACACCTGTGTCATCCAAAGTGGCCTAGTGTCCACTGGTCCCTTCTCATTCTCCCCAGTGGATTACAAAGGACCGTGGACATAAAAGTCGAGAAGTCCAGGCATCCCGATACTAAGATAACACTACACCCTTCCCATTGCCTTTAGAGTGAGCACTGAGAGCTACGTCTTCAGGCCCGGGGTTCATCACACTGGTTCACCATGCTTTTTCAGGGACTTCCTGCCTAGCCAGCACTGCCTGCCGAGTCTCAGCTGAGGAGCTAAGTAAGTGACGACTGGACCCCAGGTGAACACAATTGTACTAATGAGGCAGGTTAATTGGGACTTAAGAGTTAAAGGCAAAATGTGTCCTCAGGGTGACAAGAAACTTTCAGACCTTCTTTCTGGGCTACCTAGTGATGGACGCCCCAAGAGTGCACACTGATGACATCCATGCATGTGTATGTGCACAGATGCCCAGGAGACAAACTGGGGTTGCCTGTGAGGCCACAGCTCTTCCAGACAATGCCTTACCTCTGCTCCCTCATAATGTTCTTCCCTTCTCCTGTGGCCTCAGCTAAGCCAGATGGTAAAGCTACTTAAAAACACACACAAACACAGACATAGAGAGCGAGAGCGAGAGTAAACATACATCTGGTACAAGCAAATCCTGAGAGCCTTCATTCTGAATGTGTGTGATTTACAGGCCTGTCGGTGAGACAGATGAGGAGGAGAAGGCAATGGATTCACAGCAGGATCTATGAGGTCATATCAGAAAGAATGGGCCCAAAGCCTTCAGGGGATACCCCTGTGCTAAGGTTCTGGGCAATGGGAACACCTATTAACGAGGGGGCTTCCACATGCCAAGTGTAATTCTTAAGTAATACCACTGTCAATGTGGCTTGCGCTCTTGGATCAAGCCCAGGCTGGAGAACAGTATGAAGGATACCCGTGGATGCACCCTGGTCTCAAAAGGATGTGGACATGATTGTTATTTTTTAGAAGATGATAAAAATTTATAATCAGCTACAGAAGAATGGCTGCAAAGTAAGTCATACTGAAAAGGTCTGAGCTAAGGACATTTACTCTTTAGTGCACAGCATGTGATTTAGTTTGGAAAAATGAGGAAAGTTTATTATACATATATATCAAGCCATTATAGTGAGGCATGGCCGACACTATTCCATTATCCACTGTAGCCCTAGAAGGCCTGGCCCATGCCAAGTCAATGCATATTCCATGATCATGAGCCACCCTTCAACCTCTTCTCCAGGGCACCCAGCTTTGGACCGTAGAGCTGCCTTGACTAGGGACACATGCCACGCCAACTTCTCACCTGTCCCCTATTCCTTCTTCAGTGCCAACAGCCAACTGCATCCTTTTGCAGATCTCTACTATCTATCAGTTCTTTCCACCGACCTCAATTCAGTGCAGCCATTAGACCACTACCCTCTTGTCTCCTGGAAAAATCGGACCTTCAGTGACTGCTCCATCAACAAGAAATGTTTCATCTTTAAAATGCTGCTTTGTTGTGCATTTTGTGAAAGATTTTGGCAAGAAGCTGGTTGTGGTTGGGTGATGTCATTTTCTCAACCCAAGACGATGCCTGAGAGCATGTCCACAATGCTGAGTAACATTTGGAAAAGCAGAAGCCAGAGGCCTGCTTCTTAGGCAGACTTCCGTTCTGTCCTCCACGTAAAGAGGTCTAGTTCACACAGGATACCTAGGAGACTCAAACACTGACTAGCACCATATCCTGCTGAAGAGTGAACTAGTTCTGGCAGTATGAGAACTAAGGCCTCTCATCTCAGGAAAAATCAAGGCAAAGTTAGACCCTGGAAGCAGACTTGCTCGCTTCACTGACAGAAGTTGCCAACGGACCTGGGCTCCATTTGGGTAGGTATTAATCTGCAGTGCTTGCCAAAACCTTAGCAACTGGACTGATAAAGTCATGTATGTTGAGCTATTCCTTTGGGAGATGTGATTGGAGAAACTAAGTCTTCACACCCTCCCCATATCTTCTAATAATCGTACGATTAGCTTTGGTAGCTGGCATTATGTGGCAGCCATAGGCAAAGAAGAATCCCCTTTTCTTTCCTGTGAAGGTGATTGATGTCTAACTGGGAATCAGAAGAGCAACCCAGTCCCAATGGCCCTAGACTCCCATCAACTGAGTTAATTTCTCCAGATCCATGGGCAACCCTACTACAGAATGAAGTGTAACCACTTTGTTTTATCTTGCCAAAAGAATGCTATGGTAAGTTCTGTTGCCAGGGGTGGAATCTGCAATATTATAGTAAAATAAAAATCAGTGCCTCTTGGTCCTAGACAAAACCACAATACCTTTATGGGTCCAAATTCTGAAAGCTATGATAGTGAACATCTTGTTCGTGTTGATTTTAGCAACTTCCAAAGATGTTATGTGGATCTCTCTGCCACCCACTAAATCTCCCACTCTTGCCACTTCATCAGTGACTACAAATTTATAAAGAAAATCTGCCTAAGAAAAATCCCCACCCCTCATAAAACTATGATCTCTACACACAAGAATCCTTTATGGAAAAAGCACTTTCAAATTAAAGTTCTAAAACGTATTTAAACAAGGATTGTCTCATTGTTTGCGTACCACATAAAGAATAAAGGTGTATCACAGTGAATAATTTTCAAGCTCTGTGCTCCACATACTGTAGTGAAAGAGTTCCAACTCCAATGTGAGCACCTTGAGGGAACAGGGTTTAATTAACTGTGTACCCCCAGAAACTATCAGAGTTCCTGGAACATGGGAGATAATAAATACTTGTTGAAAGACTAAATGTCAGACTTAGCCAACACTGGGGGCTACATAATAAATCCTGGGTGCCAACTTTCGAATAGAATTAAACCCCATACCCCATGCTCTCGCTCCCTCTCTCAATATCCATACACACACAAACACACACACATACACTTAGACACACTCGTGATCAGCTCATCTAGGCTAATATACGCAAAGATAAAGAAATAAAAGATGTGGTATTATATCTGGAAATTATAATTTAGTAAAGTCAGGAAAGACCCAAGTTTCTGATTCTGTTTTTCACTCCTCCTGAGAGATTATACCTCTGGGATAGGTAAAAGTGAAAGTACATAGTGCTATGATGCATCCTTTGGTTACAACTTAAAACTTCAAATAAACTTTAAAAATTGGGGATTGGAGGGCTTCCCTGGTGGCGCAGTGGTTGAGAGTCCGCCTGCCGACGCAGAGGACGCGGGTTCGTGCCCCGGTCCGGGAAGATCCCACATGCCACAGAGCAGCTGGGCCCGTGAGCCATGGCCGCTGAGCCTGCGCATCCGGAGCCTGTGCCCCGCAAGAGGAGAGGCCACAACAGTGAGAGGCCCGCGTATTGCAAAAAGAAAACAAAACAAAACAAAAAAATTGGGGATTGGAAACATACATTCGATTCTCTGCTTTTGCTCTACCTATTTTTTGTTTGCTTGTTTACTTGCTGTAGTTGTTGTTCAGCATATGAAAACATAAAATAAACCTGTTGAAACACTCATGTTCTTCCATAGAGAAAGCATACAGAAAGACAAGATGCCTTCAGGAGAAATCCCGCTCACCCCCCGCACCACACTCTCAGCTCGAAAGCCCTAGTTGCTCATATGTGTTCCCCAAACTGATTAGCAGACACTGGCTTGTTGAAGACTGGACCGAGGGATCATTTCCGAATATATGGCTCATTGGTTTTATGAGTTCTTGGTAATCATAAAGGTCTTGAATTCCTTTGCAAACAGCAAAAACATATTTCCTCTTTGTGGGGTACCAAGAGTTCATACCAGAGGCTACAGTGACATATTCTTGGTCTGTGCCTCTGAGTAACCAAAGGCCACCACTCCACTGACATGAGGACAGTCAGGCATTAATAAAGATAGTTTCTCCTTTAAAGAGAGAGACACGTGGTTTGAACCTGGCTGATCTCGGATAGCACTGTTTGCTAATGAATCACCTCAATGACCAAAAATGCCAGTCAGTATTACTAAAGATTCAACAAATTTATTTGAAAGCATCAAAACATGATTTATCTACTCATTTGGATTTTCTGATTTACATTAAAAAGGATAATGTTAAGAGTAATGCCCAACATTTCTACAGGATATTAGAGTTTGCAAAGCTTCTTTCTTTCCGTGACCACTTTTGAAATCCCTCAAACCTGCCCTCAAGGCAGACAAGGCAGGCTCCAATGTGATTTGCCTGCACCTCAAGTGGGAGGGTAACAGGAGTTAAAATGAGATTCTTCCTAATAATACATTATAAAATGAGATGCTAACCCACTAATGCAGGACTTGCAGAGGAAATGTTTCAGAAATCACATTTGCAATCATTAGTCCAAAATCCACTCTGAGAAACTTTGAGGTTGAAGAGACCAAGAAGAAAGGGTTTCTTTGGCAAGAATGCTAAGAATTACATCACCCCTACACACATTCCACAAGGAAAAGAAAGGGAAAGCATCCCTTTTACCTGTGGGAGGCTTCAGGATTACAGTTTGGAGAGCTCCACCTGGGGTCTAAAGGCACAGAGACTAGTGCTGGCTGCAAGCTTGGAGAAAGCCACCAGACGGGGCAGTGATGGGCCACCCTAAAAGCAGAGGGAGGAGACAGGCTGCACTGGAAACAGCCTGGATTTGGAGTTTCCCTTGGGTTCCATAAGGATCCTGTATAAAGATACCAGAATATATCACGCTATGAAAAGTTCTGCCCAGGAATCCTCCTGGGAGCTGGGCAGCTAGATAACCCCAAGCAAGGCTAGATATTGATATCTAGAGTCGGAAGTGGCCAGTCTGAAAGGGCATTGACTGTGTTAAAGGAACAGCAGTTGATCCCCAGTATGAGTGTGGAGCTACCACCAAACCCACAGGGCAACAATAACTGATCATGATAGTCCCCATCAAGCCACACCTTTCTTGCTCCCTAACTCTCTCCCACAAACCCTCTGCAGCCCTAAAGGCCCTGAGCTGACTAGGGACAGGTATTGGAGGGGGAAGAGACGTTTCCCACCTCCAATGGAAGGCTTCCCTGCCTGAGGTATTAGTGAGTTGAGGAAGGGGAGAAGCTTCAGTGTAAAGTGAAATTTAAAGCATCAAAAATTCAAAATATCTAATGGCTACCCCGTAAAAGCTCGACTGCCCGGTAACTGTTGATTACATTTCATAGGATGTCTGAATCTGGGACTCTCAGGCTGGGGCTGGCCTACCCCACAATCCATTACGAATAACAAAATCTGGGGTGAAAGGAAGGGCAATCAACAGAAAATTGTCCCACCTTTGCTCTTCAGAGGCCTTGCTATTGTGGAAAAAGACATAATATGTACACTAGCCCTCCTGGGCTAGGACCCCCACCTAGAAAGCCGGTCCTTCCTCATGTGCTGACCTGACCTCAGTCACACTCCTTTCTCCCAAACAAAGAGGTAAGACATGCATCTGTCTACAAGCGACCAGGTGACCAGCTGTGTGCTGAGAGTCCCCAAACCTTACAGTCACGTGTGAGTTTAGAAGATGGAAAAAGGAAACGTTATCCCCTAAGGGGACAGAGCTTATAATGATCTGGAGACAAAGCCACGAAAGGCAGCATGGCCTCACCATTGCTTCTCTTGACACCCCACCTGATTCTCCTTGAATTTCATTGCTTCATAACACCCAAAGTTGTTTCATTTGAACTTAACCATTATTGATTATGTGCCTTCTCTAGAAGAGACGCTGTTTTTAAAGAGGCATCTAAAGGGAAACAGATCTCCTAGCTCCAGCTTCAGCCCTGGCACTAACATACCATATTATGTTGGGGGCAAGTCCCTTTCTCTCTGCCTCTCTCCTTCAGTTTCCTATATGTAAAATCGGAGCACTCAAGGAGATGACCTCTAAGACCATCATTGCTCTAACACATTATACCACATATGGAGTCTGGAAGGATTTAAATGTGGCTAAATTATGCAGAATGAATTAGCCCTTGCATTTGTACAGCATATTGTAATCTCTGCAAAATTCTTGTACAATTCATTACCTAGATGGTTTATTATCTCCTTCACCTTTGATTCTACGGAATTGGTGTTATTAGCCTTACAAAACAAATGAGGAACCAGACTGAGAGAATTATCCCAAGTCACACAAACAGCAGGCCCAGGAGCTCGGCATCCTGATACCCAGTCTGGTCTCCTTTCTTTGCCCTACGAACTCTGGTGTTTGCAGTTAACAACAACACGGGCAGCTCCTGGGAACCAGTGGGGGTCCTTTCTCACTAATGTCAGGTAACAACATTACACTGGTCTTTCTCAGAGTCCCAAAGGCTGGTCTGTTTAAGTGGGCTCTTCCCAGAGGGTCTTGTGAACCTTAAATAACCTTCTTTCTAAGTTTCTTTCAGTAACTCTGACCATTTGGAGAGAAAACAAACCCATACACAGAGGAATTTAAGGTGTTATTTTAACTTTGTATACCATGCATAAAAAGTTACCCTTTCACTTGAATTTTTGAAAATAAGTTGGGAAAAAGAAAAGTTTTGGCACATTTTCTCCAGGTGAATGCCCCAGGGCCTGAAGTTTAACTCCAGGACAGCCAACAAAACAACAGGGTAACCGGTTCCCTACTCCCTCCCCCTCTCCCACAAACTCCCCTCCCCTTCACTGTATCTCACCAGCCACCTGTGAGGTTCCAGACTTTCTTCAGGCACTCTGAATTTAAAGCAAGAACTTGGCCCCGACACTCAGAATCTCTCCTGACTTACTGTCTTTGTCTCGTTCACTGAAAAAAGAGAATTATTACTATATTATTTAAGGAGAAATAAAAATCAAGAACATATTCAGTCATTACAAGAGCACAGAACATCCTTATGATACAAAGACCCAACACACACACACACACACACACACACACACACACACACACGAGTGGCCATAAACATGAATTACTGGATAGTTATTCAGAATGTCAGGAATCCCAAACCATCCAGGGCACAGCTATTAATCTAACAGAGGAAAATTCTCCTGAAAAAGGACTTAAAATATCAAATGCCCAGTTGCACCAGGCATTTTTCTGGGTGCCTAACCTGCAAAATATAGACCTCACAAAACTTCCGTTATACTCATTGTTATTCCTACTTTACAGAATAGAAATATAAGCTCAGGAATGTTAAGCAATACTGCCGGGGGACACATAACTTATAAAAGGTGGACCTAGGATTTGAACTCAGGATTCTCTGGATAAAAATTCCATGCTCTTTTCTCTGTTTCATGCAATGTCTCCAGTGATAGGTAGCGGTCTAAAATCTGTATAAATCACTCTGATTGGAGTCCTCAAGTCTTCCCCTAAATTGTGTAGCATAAAATAAACAAGCAGCTGGGCTTCCCTGGTGGCGCAGTGGTTGAGAGTCCGCCTGCCGATGCAGGGGACACGGGTTCGTGCCCCGGTCCGGGAAGATCCCACATGCCGCGGAGCTGCTGGGCCCGTGAGCCGTGGCCGCTGAGCGTGCGCGTCCGGAGCCTGTGCTCCGCAACGGGAGAGGCCACGGCAGTGAGAGGTCCGCGTACCGCCAGAAAAAAAAAAAAAAAAAAAAAGCAAGCAGCTACGGGCAGCAGCCAAAGCATGTGCATAGGAACAACTAAAATACACAAGACAGAAAAAATATAGATAGCTAGTGCTGCATGTTATATTCTTTCCGTTATTTTCACATGTATCGTGTCTGTTTATCATCACGACACCACGAAGCAGTCATAACTGCCCCAGCTTTGCACTTAAGAAACGAAGCACTTGTCATGATGTTTCAGTGCATGGAGGAGCCTTTCAGCAATTTCTGCGTGTCGCCGTGTATCACAGCATGGACTCATCAGGGCTGATCGGGGGAGTCAATTCGTATTCAATGCCTGCGGATGAATAAGAGCAAGTGTCAAAGATTTCTACCAAAAATGTTTAAAATGTAAAAAGTTGTTTTGGAGAAATAATCAACAATATATGGGAAAAGTCACTTTTGAGGAAGAGTTCACTCCTTGACAATGTGTATCTCCCCAGATTTCTTTCCTTCCATACACAGATTCAACTCTCATTTTTGTTCATTAATCTTTTCCATGGATACTTCTACCTATTCCACTTGACATAAAATAACCGGCTATAATCACATAAAGAGAGAGAAGAATTATCCAGAAGTGTTAAGACGATCATGTTTCCTAAACAGTTATTAAGAAAACTAATTTAAGGACTCCAGAATGTATTGTCACAATGACCCACTGGCTCCCTGCTCAGAATTCTCTTCTACTTTGCCTAGTCCTGGAACCCTGCTACCTAGAAACAAATGCAGGTCGTCTGGGAGCTTTGACTACCACCCCAAGTAACCCTTGGATGGCCTGTAAATGGCACTGATAACATCTGATAATTCTTTCACTAATCAATCCCCTAAATTTGCCACTGCAGAAAGGCGGGGTGTTACTGGCAAGTAAGTAGCATCCCACAGGGCGGAGGGTGTGCCCTGCTCAACGTCAGGCTTTTCAGCTGAGTGGACAATGTGGTGTAACAGTGGGATGCTGGGAGCAGGGACACCGGACACCAAAGCTCTCCTGGTCCTGTTGGTAACTTCATTTCCCAAACGTTCATAATTAAACAGCTTTTATTGAAGTAATCAGCATGAGCTCCTTAGCTTTGTTTTTGCAACCGGTATCGTGTTTATGGAGCCAAATATTAGAGACTTTGATACTGAATACCTCCTCGGATGTGTTAACGTTGGCAGGGTCTCTAGATTCTGAAGATGCCGGGCTGCCTCAGCACAGCCTCCACTCCAGCCTCCAGCTCATCAGCCCCCCTCCCAGACCACAGAGCAGCAGTTCTCCTGCAAGACTCACTTACAGTATTTCTCCTGAAAGTCCCAGGGAATGGTGTGCAATTGAAACAGGGTGAAATATGATCTCAAAGTGTCTGTCCGACCAGAAGTTTTCAAAGAAAACATTTCTTAAATCTTGGGTTCACTGCTGTTTCAGCAGGCCAATTAGATTGGATGGGACTTGGGGGGGAGCTGTCGCCAGTCACTGCAGCAGGAATAGCAAACAAGACTTAGAGCAAATAAACGAGCCCCAAACTGGCATCCCAGGGGCCCCTGGCCAATGACCTCCTTCATTCCCCAGGCGGGATGACCAGCCCACCCTCTGGGACCCCGGGCCACACTACAGGTTAATCAGATGAGACATTAGTTAGCAGCCTCGATTACTAGAAAGTAATTAATCAGGGAAAGTCTCCAAACAGGAGGAGGATAAATAAACAGCAGGCACATGCGGTCCCATTTTGGCTCTAGCTAGATAAGGCTGCCATCCAGGTGTCCTGCTGGGGCAGAGCCCATCCATCTTGTTCCATTCCTCTTAGGAAATGTGGTGACATTTCTCACATCTGCCTAGAAAATGCAAAGCCAAGAGGGCTCTGAATGGGAAGAAGATGAGGGACTTTGGAAAAACTATTAGAGGAAAGGCTCCAGGGGGACAGGGCGGGGGACAGGGGTGGCTGTGGGGAGCTTTGCCCTCCCTGTACATCCTTTTTCATTGTATGTAAATTCTGCCTTATTTCCACATTTAAAAAAAAAAAAAAGAAGAAGAAAAGGTTCTCTGGGGGTTTCCAAACTCCTATTCATTTGGAGAAAACCAGGGGCTCAAGTGCTTTTCTTACGTCTGGGCGTAAGAAGCCCACTGGGTCATTAGCCCCCGAGACTCTGTTCAGCTTCAGGGACTCTCGGTACAAGCCCTGAAGGATTCAGACAATCGGAAATTACTGGTTTCTTCTTCAATATTGATTTGGGGATGAGGAAGATTCGAAAGGATGGGAAGAAAATGTAGTTAAATGCAAGTGGAAAGTATCAACCATTGGTCCAGCATGACCCGATGCATTACATCAAATAAGGTCATTTATTTATGTTGCATCTTTTTCCTTCTGGAGAAACAAAAAATGTCAGCAACTAGAGAATGTGTGTAATGTAAACACGGCTGTGTTAGCTCAGCTTCAGGGAAAGCACACCCAAACGTAAGCCAGTGCAGGACATCCTCCGCTCAGAGGACAGGCACAATGATTTTAACCTAATGACCCACTCTTAAACGGCTCTACAGCAAATCGCAATTAAATAAATACCACTTAACAGAAGAGATTTGTTTTACAGCTAGACTATTTGTGGGGAGAGCAAGAGAAGGCTGAATGAGCCACTTAATCTTTAATTATAAAATTAAGGTAGATTCCAAATATTTTTATGAATTCAACCTCAAGCTAAATTTATAAAATGTCACAGCGATGAGTTACAGGCATTCCAGAACAAAACAGAGAGATGGGAGGTGTGGAGGTCGACCAAAAACTGAGGTTGCTTTAGTTTGTTGTCTTAAACTGAAGTTGAGTCTCGTGGCCTTTCTTTGGCCCAATGATTAGGAAGACCTGATTAGAGCTGTATAAAATCATGGCACAGACACCAGCGAATGAGTGAAAACTGCGGCCACGCGTGTTGCTGTGGGAAACTACAGGACTGAGGGTCAGGAGAGCTGAAGTCCAGGCCTGGCTCTCCTGGTCTCTGGAGCACCAGGGAGGAATTAGCTGGAATGGAGGAGGGAGAGCTATTACGGCTTGTAGCTGACACTGAGAAATCATGACAGCACTTGCGGGATCCAGTGACCTGGTCAGCCTTCCCCAAGGAGGGCCGGCAGGCAGCGCTGACGCCTCCTTCACTCAAGGGCTGATCTTCCCTCCCTCCTTCCTCCCTTCTCTGCAAAGTCTCAGCCTCTGTGCTTTTCCTGTCTCATTATTTCATTCTGATATTTTTGATGTGTTTTAGTTTTTCACGTGTTTTTAATTTTTTCACGTAGGCGCCCACACAAATATCTTTGAGCAGGTGACCTGGACCAGGCTTTGTGGCCTCCAAGAAAGACCGATCACACTTTCATCTTGCCCCCCACAGACCTTTACAACCTCAAAAAACTGATAATGGTGTCCCTAGGAATACTGGGGCTCAATCAAAAGCTGAGTCCTGCAAAGTCTTTTCCTCTTACAGCCTCGAATGATCCCTAAAAATCCAGACTTGCCAGAAACAGCTACAAGTTTGCCTCCCCTGCTTGTGTGTCATTGTTGAGATCAAAAAGGGCACTCATGCTGCTGAGAACCCAAAGCCTTCCACTGGGGCACAGCAAATCCCGTGAGATGGTGAGCCCACTCGGAGCACGGTCTCCCGCAAAGGCAACTCCTCAAAACGCACCACTTGGTCGGCCACTGATGATGTCGAGGCCTCTGTGAGACCAGAAGCCATGCTTTCTCTGTCAGGACACCTAGCATGAGGCCTGAACACAGCAGCTGTCATCTGTTCCACTCTACCAAGCAGCTGCCTGGGCCCAGCACTCTGCTGTCTCTAAAGATGCAGAAAAATAAAATGTAGCCCCTCCTATAAAGAAACCAATAAGGGAGACAAATATATGAATAGATAATTAAAATCCTAATTTTTAGGATTTTAATGGCACGTGTTAATGCTAGATGTGGAGGAAAAATAGATATATCTCTTTCTTTCATCCATGTCAAATGATCTCTAAGTCTTACTGACCTCTAGAAATCACTCGCTAAAGCAAAACCTTAAACAAATAGCTCTTCCTGAGTTCAAAGTCCAAACTGCAGGTGATAGTCCTAAATCACTCTGAAACGATCAGGCTATACTTGGAGGCCCCGCACTAGTAGAAGGGCCCTGACAGATGAGAACGTATTCAGGAGACGAAGAACAAGGTGGCAGATAAACTCAAAGTCATGATTAAGAGGGAATCATTGAAAGAAAGCCAAGGAGGGTCATCTGGGCAAAGAGGACTTGGCAGATCCCTGTGAGGGTCTCAAGGGCAAGAAGCATGCAGTGTCCATGCAGGACAGCCCCCTATGACCGTGCAGGTGATGGTGGACTGCGTGCATGGAGCTCCCTGGAGCTGCGCGGGTCACGGCTGCACAATCGCACATGGAAGCCCTGTGCTCATCTCTCCTCTACGGTGCCCAGAAGAGCAGCCTCTTGATAAATGTTTGGTGAATGAGACCCATTGCTATCTACAGAAGTAGCATTTTTTGGCGAAAAACTGCTGTCTAAAAGACGAAGCAGATCTTTTTACTAATTTAGTTGTTGCCCCAAATGGCAGATCAATGGATGCAAAAAAATAAGAGGTTAGGTGAAACGTTTTTTAAGTTTTGAAGATCTTTCTATGAAGCAAAGTGGTCAAACTATGATAGGGGTGACAGGAGGCAGCTGTGGGGCCCCCTGCCTCACAGACACTCTACTAGCAAGAGGGCAGATGAGCGGCTTTCAGGACTTGGGGAGAATGTTCCATTCTTGGAAGAGAAAGTGGAGTTTGGGCTCAAGCTGGGGGCTGCCGCAGGGTCCTGGTAAAGAGCAAACCGCGGTGAGCGGACCCCTGGGAGGTCCCAGAGCCTGGCAGGAGGTTGCACCAGTGGGGCCCCAAAGAGTTAAATTTCTCTTCAGCTCCCGAACATTTTTAAAGTTATTTCTTGTCAAATCAAAACGTTTCCAAATGACTCCTCAGGTCGGAAAATGCCAAGCATTACCGCGTGGGTTTGCTCGGCAGGCAGAGGGGCCTGCAATGCCGTCCAACCGCATTCTGCACGCAGTGGGAGAAGTACCGTGTCCCCGTCCCTCCTAATCTGATGAATACTTGTCATAAATTCTGCCCAGGCCGTCGGCAGGGCGGCCGCTGGCACGGGGCGAAGGGGAGGGGGCTGCTTTACGAGGACCAGAGGAGACAGCAGGCCGCCAAGCCCTCTGCAAGAAGCTAGTAAATCAGCAGCCAGGGGAGGCTCCGCGCACAAGGGACTGCCCCGCCCCCCAGAGTCTCAGGAGCACAGGTGAACCGGGCGGGAGAGGAGGGAGGGCTCTTAGTCGCTTGTAGCTGTGGGATCCTGAGGACCAAGGTAACGAGGTGCAGTGAAGCAGGATTCCACCAGCTTCCCAGAGCCTCCAGCGGGCCGCGCTTTCCCTCAATAAGCACCAGACCGGATGCTGGGAATACAGGGACACTGACAGAGAGGACCCCTGCCAATTAGTAGCTTGCTTTCCAGGAGGGAGACCCAATCAGGAAAGAAAGCTTCTATTAGTTTGCTCGAGGTACCATAACAAAATACCTACCATACACTGGAGGCTTAAACAACAGAAATGAATTTCCCCACAGTTCTGGAGGCTGGAAGGCTCAGATCAAGATCCCACAGGGGCACTTTCTTATAAGGGCTCTTGTGGAGAACTGAACTAAGCTACTCCATGGAATTGCTTGCCTCGGCATCCGTTTTGCTTGGCCAAACAGACCTCGGGGACCTTAAACTGACACTAGCCCTCTCATGCAAGCACATGCCCTAGATAGCAGCCCAGAGTCACAAGCAAATGTAAGTTCCCAGTAGGACTTCCCCAGCAACCCTTGTGATCTACAGTCCCCCTGCCTTCCAGTGCCTGTTTGCCTTATTGCACCCCCGTGGGGCTCACCCAAACCTTGCTCTTTCCATTTGAATCAGCCAATCCAGCCCTAGCTTGGGAATCCCAAAGCCCTGTACCCCACAGTCCCTAATAAAGGATTTGCCCAAGGTGGTCCTCCTCCCACCCTCTGTCTGCATTCTGCTTCACCTCTCCATATGGCCACTTGAGACGTGCTGGGTAATTCCTCCGGGACCGATAAGGAATAAATTTCTCCATTTCACTTTCCCTTGTGGATGACTGTTGAACTGTGGCTCACCATCCAGGACTCTGTGCTCCACTTAACAAAAGTTAATTTAACAAAGTCATAACAATTCTCATCCTGGCTTGCAGATGGCTGCCTTCTCATTGTATCCTCACATGGCAGAGAGAAAGAGAGTGAGCTCTCTGGTGTCTCTTCTTATAAGGACACTAATCCTATTGGATCAGGGCCCCATTCTTATGATCTCATTTAAGCTTAATTACCTCCATAAAGGCCCTATCTCCAAATACAGTCACATTGAGGGTTGGGGCTTCAATGTATGAATTTTGGGAGGGACACAAACATTCAGTCCATCACAGAGCTCTAAAATATAACTCTAATAAGAGGTGATAAATGCTGTTATAGAACTGTGGAGTGACTCATCTGACAGAGGGGGTTTGGGGTGAGGGAGTAATAAAGGAAAATGCCATAGAAGAGGCATCTGATCTGATCCAGGTAGAATAAGAAATAACCCACCCAGTGAAAAAATAGAGGAGGGAGACCATATAAGATGGTGGGAAGAGTACAAGCTGCCAGATTGAAATCCTGCTTCTGATCCTACTAGTTCTATGACCCCGGACAAGGATTTTAACCTCTCTGAATCTGTTTACTCATCTATAGAATGGAATTAAGAGTCTACTTGACAGGGTTGCCGTGGAGGCTAACAAATGAGCTCCTGTTAAGGAGCTTAGCAGACAATGCTAGCTAGTAAGAGATGGCATTCCAGGCAGAACAGGGCTGAGAGCCTGTCAATCACACAGAGTCTTCAAAACAGATGGGCTGTTTAGAGAAGGGTGAGCAGTTCAATGTAGCAGCTTCAGGAACATCAGGAAGAGGACAAGGATGTGGGATGAGTCCGGACTGGGAGTTTATTGAATGAGGGACTAAGGAGTTGAACTTTGTTCTGAGAGCTCCATGGAGCCATTGGAGGATGTAGAGCAAAAAAGTGATGTGAAGAGGCCTAGATTTTAGGAAGATCACTCTGGTGTCCATGTGAAGCAGGAACTAAAGAGAAAAGGAAAGCAGGACCGAGGAACAAGGCTTGGGTATCCAAGATGGAAGACAAGAAAATGACCCAAAAACCATTCTGCCTGGCACTTAAGTCCCTTTCCACTTCAAAGAGCATCTGCTGAACTTCCACAACATGCAAGCCCCAGGCCAACTGAGACTCTGCTCCCGACCCCCATCTACTCAGTATTCAGGACCCACCACAGTCTTTTCCCAACACACCTTTCCAGTCTTTCCCCAACACTCCCCAGCAGGCACGCTGAACTCCAGCCAAACAGACTGAAGGGCCTTTCCTGACAGAATGAGCTTAAACTATTTCTTCCCCTTGTGCCCTTGTTCTTGTTGTGGGAACCTCCATGCCTGGGTCTGAATCACTCCTTTTCCAATGCTTTTACGAGCACTGTATGACCTACAGCAGATTACTTAAACTGTCTTCACATCTGTTCTTAATATGTATAATTTAAATAGTGATAGTACTTGTAGGAACACCGTAAAGACTAACTAAAGCATTTAGCACCAGACCTGGCATATTTGCTACCATTTGCCTGCACGACTCCCGAAGTCCTCACCCGGGATCACTTTTCTCACCACTGACCTCTACAGCCTGTCCCCTCACTCTGCTCTCAGAAGCTGACATACATTACAGTCTTCTGAGCACTTTAGTTTTCTTCACCCCAAACCATGCCCCAGTGGAGAGATCTCACAAGGACTATATATTCCACATCTGTGTGTCCTCTCGGCACTGGGCATATGAGATTGTGTATAGATCTGAACGGGACAGATATCTGTACAGAGTTAGGCTCTGCAGGGTAAACAGCACAACGCCAAGACCCACCCACCCAACGTGCCATGTCCATACTCCCTTCTAAGTATATTTTCTTCCTGCCAGTAGTCCCTGATGATTGGACCAGAAGAGGACACAGACTTAATGCAAGCCTGCTAATAAAATGGCCAGGCACACATGACATAGCCCAACCAAAAACAGGAGCTAAGACAGTCAGAGTCTCTGTTAAGAACATTGTTGGAAACAAGAAAATCCAGCAAGGCCAATAAGAGGTGAAATTGAAAGGAGTTTGAAAGTCCTGAAATCAAGACAGAGTGATTGAAGGGAATATAGAATTGGAGCACGGGAGCCCACAGCTCGTAAAAGTTCTGAGAAGCCAGAAATTATCAGTGATCATAAAAATTACATATATTGAAGATTTACTAAGTGCCACCCACTGAGCTAAGCAATACATGGATTATCTAATTTATTTTTTTACAAAAACCCAATGAGTGGTCAATATTATTAGTCCCATTAGAAGAAACTGAGTCACAGAATGGTTAAATGCTATAATCTCCCATTGCCTCTTGGCCCCTCAATCCCTTATAAGAAACCCTCACTCTAACCCCTATGCCCACCGCCCATTACTTGAAGTAACACAGGTAGATCTCCTCTCTGTGTAAGTACAGGAGCAGAAAATACTGTGGAGACAAAGACTGCACATGAGACATGGAAAAGGAGAGGACATGAAGAAGCATCCCATCAAACGTGGCCCAGATCAGCCTAGTCCCAGGTGGCTGCCTAGACCCCTGGGTTGTCCGAATCACTCATTCTCCTGGGCCCTGAAGGTTTGTGTCATGCATGACTACATGCTGTTAATATCTTTAATGACTTTGTACATATCATGCCTTTTCTTCCCAGCCAGCTTATGAGCTCATGCCTTCCCATGCTGTTTGCCCTTTGGCAAATGAGGGTGTCCTGAACATTTTCAGGAATCATCCTCTGGCTCTGTTCAAAGTGCCAATGCTCCCACCCACGTAACACAGGATCCTTCAGTGCTCTCCAAAGGCATCGGAGCCCTTAGGTAAAATCTGAGAACCACCAGCAGAATAAATAAATCCCTGCCCTGATGGCAAATACTTCCCTTTACTTCTTCCCCTATAAAACCAAACTTCTCCAACCCAATCTCACGAGTGCTCTCTAATGGGTTCTTTGTTTTGTTTATTCCACCTAGTTCAAGCCAGAAGCAAACAAGAGAAAATGCACAAGGAACCGCCTAGCATATCGCATGGCATGGACTCAGGAACTCTGTGTTTCCTCCAATACTGCTTAATTGGAAGAGTGCAAACTTTTGGGTTTTAAATGGCCCCCAAAATGATTGGGCAGTGAGTGGTAGGTCCCATTGCCAAGAATCCTGCTTCTCATCCCATGTGCAGACTTGCCGTGTGGGCAGGGACAATGTAAACTTCAGGCTCTCATCTCTGGGACTCCCAGACGGCCCCTCTGATAGTAATGAGCAGAGAGCTAGACTAGTCTACACCTCCAAATGGGGGGCCAGCTCAGGACCCACGTGTAGGCATCAGCCTCGGACGACGCTGCTTCTGCAAGGCTGGACTGAAAAGCAGATCCTGACCTGAGGAAATGGCAGATGCTGAGACGTGCAAAGTTGAAAACCTCCTGCAAGTTTCAAAATGGCAAGAAGGGAATCAAAGAAAGCCCCAAACCCAGGGCTCAAAGCTAAACTATGAAGGCTGGAGCACACGCAAGCAGGTAGGGGGTGTCTGCAAAGATGGGCTTAGTGAACGTGAAGTAGAAATGAGGGCTAGCAGAGCAACTGTCTATGCAGTGGTTTTCAAACATTTTTAACAGATGAACTCTCTTTTTAAAATGAAAGCTATGCCACCCTAACACATAAACAATTTTTTAAAAACCAGTTAGTAAATTAATACATTTACTAACTATAAGAACAATGGAATTAATTTTATTAGAATGAAAATTTGAAACAGAGGATGACAGTGGCAGTTTTTTTTCACCTGCAGCATCTAATTTATTTCAGTATTTTGTCTTGGTTCTACAGTTTCCAAGGAAAATATAATTCCCTGTCACAGAGACAAGTTGCTGGAAATGATAAATAATTGCATTGCAACAGGATAATCTTCAATTAGGCAGAAAAAGGGAAAGCTTTATTCTGGAATTTGCAAAAAAATGCCCAAACATCTTGAAGAACAATTCAAATTTGCATAATCACTAAAGGTGAGATTCCGTTGGTTTAAAAATCCCCAGCCAAGAACATCTACTAACATTGGCCCCTTGATTTCATGGACTGGAAACAGGGCCCGGTTGGCCTGTTTTAAGTTTCTTTCTGTGTGGAGTGGACATAGAAGCCAAAGAGGCCCCTGGTGGGGAACTGGTGAACAACCCAAGAATGCAAGAAGGAAACTACCTATAGTCCATAGCATCAAATAGCTTAGAAGCAGGAAAAAAAAAAAAAAAAAAAAAGTAGAGTTTGACAGGCTCAAGACAAAACCCCAGATGTATCAGTTATTAGCTGTGTGACTTTGGGGAAATTATTTAAAATTTCTGAGCCTAAATGTTCTTATCTATAAAACTGGGATACTAATTTTCTTTCACTGGATTGTTACAAACATTAAATGAGATGCCGTGTGTACAAGCCTGGCCGTTTAGTCACTCAGTAACTAGGAACGAGGATGGAGCAAGAGTGACCTGAGGGAGGGGGACACAGAAGCCTGGTGGTTGTCTTGGGAACCTGATCCAGACCTGGGAGGGTCTCAGGAGCAGGCCTTCATCAGGTGGAGAGGCGAGGGAGGGAAGGGGGGCTCACTTGGTTCCTCCCGCCTCCGTGGGGATTGTTACAGGGGACAGAATAGAGCCCAAATGAAGAGCCGTAGAAGGTAGAGGCTGAGGGCCACAAAGACCAGGAGATGCTAACTATAAACACGGCAAATGCAAGGAGGGCCCTTGTGCCCCAGTGATCGCTCTTCTGGGATTCCTCTGCATGCAGACTTCTGCAAACGGACATCCCCTATTCACTTTCCTCCCAAAAGTCTGTAGAGGAGAGATGGCAGCACCCATGCCAGACTCTACAGCAGATCAAGCAGAAAGGGGGCACACCAGGGCAATGCTACTTGGAGATGCCAACGCCAACCCTGTGCCCTGCATACACATATACCATGAGCTCACCACTTCATTAATGGAAGCTCTGGGCATCAAAGGCCCGAGTCCTTTGATCCCTTCCCAAAATAGCTGCCTGCCCCCATTCACAGATATAATTTCTAGAGAACTTTCTTCCTATATTCAACCCCACTGGGGTCTCTTTAAACAGAATCCTAATGCTTCCTTTGCCCTGGGTGATTTACCACCACCATAGCTAGCCAACTCCCTTAGTCACCCTACAGCTCTGTCAGTCTATCTAATCCCTGATTAGATATGGGCCAAGATGAGATAAGAGGGTAGATTCTTCAGGAAGATGAAGAAAGTAAAGCCCCAAACACTGCAGCCTTCCCTACAATGTGCAAGAAAGCAACACCCTTAAACGTAGGCTGATACCTTCTCTTAGGCAGAATTTGTTGAATCCCAAAGGTCCTCTTAATTCCCACACTGCCAATCTATGACTCAAAGGTTCAAGTCCTGTGAGTGAAGGGCCTCACACGCATGTGGCTTCTTGTTGGAACAATATATCAAAGAGGAGAGAGAGTCCACACCCCCTCCTAATGGATCTCTTAACAAGCTTACGTAAAGATCACCGATTCACAGAGATCATTGTCCTGGTGACAGGGAGCTGTAATTGATTACCGTGACTTAGATGCTTAGAGAGTGATTCATTAGGGCCCCATCATCTCTGTCATTTTTAATGGGAAGGGTTGGGTGGTACGTAAACATGGTTATGACAGGCAAGGAGAGAACAAACAGACCAGAGAGAAAAAGAACCACAGAGGTCTCTGCGAGGTGAAGCCTTTCTTTCCCAGAAGGTTAAGATAATTCTGTCAGAGATGCTCTTCCAACAACTACCCTGACCCAGTGCTACAACAGGACCTAAGCAGTGCCCGTCCACATGACCTTCCTAGGCATCTCAGAACGTCAAGCACAGAGCTCCACAATAGCCACAATTAAATGAGAGGCTGCGGTATAATGGCTGTACTATTTCTAAAGTGTTCTTGATTTGCCTATAGGATATCCACAGCACAATGCATGGTCATGCTAACCCCTCTTGAGGGTCAATAAACTACAGGTAAATACACTCCTTATCCTTACTTGGCAAATAACATCACAATGAACCCCAAGGAGCTTGACTGCTTGCTATATGAAAAAAAAATCATTTCATTATGATCTCAAGGAAAGTCATGTGTGAGTCATAGTGAATCCATCTCATTTTCTAGGATGAAGCCTCGCACATAATGGGTATTCTAAATTGTTTACTGAAGTACTAGAACCTGGTTGTGAAACTGTCATTACCCACTTCACCAAAACACTGTCACCTTTCTTCCTAACATTCAAATTAACCATTTACATCTCTATCCAAATTATCAGGGTATCCAGTTTCTCTGCCTTGGCCTAGAATTGCCTATGAGTCCAATGTTTATTCAAACCAAAGGGGCTAGTCTAACATTCAAACTCCAAGTAAAGTGAGAAGTAGAGAATCAGGTTTGTCCAAAACTAAAACCCCAGGTCTTTGCCACATCGATTTCCATCAGAAATAGATATATTTGGGTACACAGAGGTGGTAACACTCTTCCTGGTCCAGACCCCTATGCTAACAGTAGCGTTTTCTTCCAGAGAAACAACCCCACATAACGTACTCAAGAATTCGGTTTGGCCAAGGATGTCCCCAGCCTGACTCCCCAAGGTCTCTGCTTTCCCCTCACATGCTCAGCTATTGCTCCCTGGACAGAAGCGGCTGGTTAAGGGAAGGAGCTCCTAGCCTTATCCACCAGTTCTGGGAGAGACTGACTTGGTGAAGCCACGAGGTTGGCCTTACATTTACGTAAAGTCGTCACTCAAATGTTGTTTTTTATTGTGTTGTTTTTTCTGAAAAGAATAAGATCTGCTCCAAACTGTTTTCTTGACATCACCTAGAAAGACAGAAAAGCAGAGAAGTTGGCATCTTTAAATGGAAACTTTTTTACTTTTTCCTTCTTCATTTTTTAAGATTGAAACTTTTAAATTAATCACGCTTCTCAGTTTAGGGCACATTATCATCATTATTCTGTACACCCTCTCCTTTCATTGTTTTTCCCCTTTAAAGCCTATTTCTGACTCACTGCCCTTCTAATGCTAACCCTAACCCTAATCATTCTCGTGTGTTTAATCCACATCTTTTTGTTTCTCTCTGTCCCTATAAAATATGCATTGCTTTGTGTAATCTCATTCTATTTCCTGATTTTTAATTATGCACTATATTTTAAGGCCCATCATATGTAGTCCATTGCTTCTGACTTATAGCACAGCACCCCATAAGATGCTGCCCCACATTTTAAGGATCCACTCCCCAAGGGATGGACACTGGCTCGCATCCAATGCCTTCGACCACAAACAGCACTGCAATGTCCACCCTCATTCAGGTTGCCTATGGACCTATGTGAGCATTTTTGTGCTGAATCATAGAGTATGAGTATACTTAATTTAGCCAAATACTGCCAGATTGCCCTCCAGAATGTCTGCGCCAGTCTACACTACCCCAGCAGAGCATGAGACTTACACAAATATCACTCTTTGTAACACGTCTTAATAGCTGGCAAGAAAAATATTCCCTCTTTTTATTTTTTTAAAATTCACTTAGCTATTCGTGGATCTTAATCCTTCCATATATTTTTAGAATATTTTTATCAAGTCCTTCAAGATATCTCACTGGAATTTTAAATGAAATTGTATTGAATTTGTAAATTAATTTGGGTAGAAAGAGCTTGATAAGGTTGACTCATTCCATATAAGAACAAGGAATGTCTCTCCATTTAAATAAACCATCTTCCATGTACTCCAATAAAATTTAACATTTTCCCATAGAAATCTTGTGTACTCTTATAGGTTTTATTGATATTATGAAGGTTACCTTCTTTTCTTACTATGTTTTTAGTTGATAGTTGATTATCGCTGATGAAAAATAATGTTATATATATGTAAGCTGATCTGACAGCAAACTTGTTGAACTTTCCTATTGCTTCTAATTTGTTTTTTTCTTTTTACAGAAGCTTCTTTTAATTTTATCTTACCAATTACCTCACTGAGCTACAGTTACAGCAAATATTCCTGCTTGGAATCTTTTTGTTTGTTTGTTTTAGCTATATGGAGACTATAGATTTAAAAAGCCGAGCAAGTTACTTTTTTAAAGAAATAACAACATGGTGAATAATGGGAACCAAGAAGAAAGATCTAACTCTATTTTAATATGGAACATGTTCTACATAAAAGTTAGAATTGGAAGTAAATACTCCTCTTGGTTCTTAGAAGATTTGAGAATACTGTTTAGGGTAAACTTTTTTTTTTTAACAGTTGTATAGATAATGTGATAAATTAAGACATAAAGGTTATACGAGGGTTTATAAAAACACATCTTTCAACAGCTGTGTTAAGAAAGTGTCTTGTAAAAAGAAACGGAAGAACATTTGTTACATAGCAACACTGACAGCTGTAAGCACAAGGATAGTCACTTAGCCTGAGTTACCGGGGCAGGAAGCTAACTACTGCATGTGGTCTTCCCAAGAAATGTCTGTTTCCTCTTCCTAGGTCTCCAGTTCTACATCCTTCATCCCCTGTCCTCTTTACACCTTTGGCTACAGTATGAGGAGGTTAAAGTTATCCCAACTGGAAACAATCGTGAAGAATGCTCCCAGTTCATTGAACCTTTGTCAGTTTTGCTGGGTACATTTCAAGCAGGGGCAGATGTTTCCCCTGTGTTATTCATAGCCTTCTTCATGTTTCCACAAGCAGGAAGAACCTGAAGCAAATGAGAGCTATCTCTAATTAAAAGCAGGAACACTATATGCTAAAAGCAAATTCAGTTTGGAAGAAATATGTCACAAGTTTCAAAATCCTTCTGTGGATTTTAAAATGATGGAAGTGATCATTTGGAAGCGTCATATTCCTTCATGCCATCAAAGCCTTTTCCTGATTCTTTTCTTACAGCCTATCAAAGAGCAGCTGGAAGGCCTCTGGGGCTCCACCCAACAGCAAACGTGAGATTCCACTTCCATCTTGGACAGGGGGCTGAGAACCACCCCACTTTGCAGTGAGCAGAGAGGTCTGCCATCACCAAAGCCAGCTCCCCGAGGAACGAGTGACTAAGATTGGGACATGAGTCTTGCTCAGCTCTTTTAAGGCAGATACATGCTGCCACCTGGTTCCCATTACGGCCTCAATACAGTGAGACTCGCCTACTGAGGCACCCAGGTGGAAGAACGAAGCTGAGGCCCTGCGTGCCTGGAGCCCGGAGAATGTTCCCAGCATATCACAATTACAGAAACATCTGTGCCCAACAGCTTCCAGCTGAACTGCTGTGAAAATTTACAGTGTTCGATGCTTTCTGAATTTCTCACTTCTCAGCCTGAGGCAGGGTGGTCTCAGGGCTGCCAGTGAGTTGCTGCAGGAAGTGAGAGAGATCACAATTTCCAGGGTCTGGAGGAAATGCAGTATAAGCGTGTGAGGGGTGAGCCTGGAGCCCTGCGTGCTGTGGGCTTCCATCAACTGATCATTTCTTCCTTCTCTTTCAATTCAATCAACATATACTTGTTGAGCGTGGTATGAACTGACTTTACGATGGATTAAAATCTGAGTAAGACATGGTCTTCAAAGAGTCAACGACTTAGTGAGAAGTAACCAATGATTAAAAATGATTCAAATAATAAAAAATGATGTATTTGGAAACCAAAAGACACCGATGAAACGGCTATCATGCATTACACTAAATGCAAACAATTTTGCTGGTTTTGCAAGTACCATCTGGAAGAGCACCACCATAATTAAGGTCCTCAAACTAGCAACAATAGCATTACCTGGTATCTTGCTAGAAATGTCAATTCTATGACCCCTGCGCCTGATCTATCATCTGGGAATAGGGCCCAGGAGTCCGTGTATTAAAAGCTTTCCAGGTGGTACGTTAAGAAGCAATGATCTAACATATGGACAAAACCAAAAACCAATTCTGGGCAAATAAATTCCCCAAAACAACTCAACCTGATTTTTCCATGGGGCCAGGGAAGAAAGGCAAAAAGGACAGACTTGCCAGTGCAGTGTAGCAAAGGGTCATGACATTCAGTGGTAGAAGTGGGGTAGGATTTGCGAGTAGCAGTTAAGAACCAGCAAAGGGAAGAATTGATATAAAGTCTTGGAAAATCACAGAGATTATGCGTGAGGATATTTTCCTAAAACATTAGACATTGTTAATATATAAAGTTATGCAAAGACCTCTCACCAATTAGAGGGTAAACTATCACTGTGTGGTTGGGAAAATTGGCCAACAAGGCCTCGGTCACAATTTACACAACACCCACACAACCTTCACTACCATCTGACTATGCTGTGAACCATGGATTTTCACTTTTTCCTGCTTTTAAATGTTGGAACGTTTTCGTGATGTTTAATTTTACATGTCAGCTTGATTGCATTACAGGGCACCCAGATATTTGGTTAAACATTATTCTAGATATATCTATAACGGTATTTCTGGAGAAGATTAACAGTTGAATTGGTAGGCTGAGTAAAGCATATGGCCCTCCCCAATGTGGCTGAGTCTCGTCCAATCTGTTGAAGACCTGAACAGAAAAAAAAGGCAGAGTAAGACATAATTCTCTCTCTCTGCCCGGCTTTGAGCTAGAATATCAGTGCCTTCCGCTGCTTTCAGACTCAGACTCAGAACTTAAACCATCAGTTCTCCTGGGTCTCCAGCTTGCAGACTGCAAATCTTGGGACTTCTCAGCCTCCATAATCACTTAAGCCAATTACCTATAATAAATCTCTTTTTATATCTAAATACACACACACGCACACACACACACACACACACATCCTATTGGTTCTGCTTCTCTGGAGAACCCAAACTAATATAACTTTGTTAAGAAAAATGCATAGTAGACAGGTAAGCAAGCTGCTTGAGAAATGCCCTAGGCCTCCAAACCCTTCTATTTCCAGATTTGACAGGATTCAACAAAACCTTCAGGGATTTTAAACAATGAAGTTAACAAAACCTGTGCATGCTCTTCAAACATTCTAGTTCACTGTCTTCAGCCAACTGACACATACTCCCTGCCCATCCCAGCTCCATGCTGCTCAGCCCTGTGGAAATAAAATAGAGGCTACTAGTTCCCAAGTCATTTTAACCATCTCTTATAACTTCCTTAGGAAAGCCAGGTACCCTCACAAGTACTGCCACCATTTTCAGTGCATTTACATCCCTCCTTGGGACAGAGAGTTCAATAATCCAGTCATCTGAAGATTGGGCCCAATTTTCTGCTCTGATCCTGAGCTCTGTTCCAAGGCCTACAAGAGGCAGAGGCAAGACACTCCACACCATGGACCTGATGTCGGATGGGAACTCCAGGAAGGCAACATGCTTTCAAGAGGCTTCTATAACTACCACCACCTGCCACCCAATCAGGCAATATTCTCTATTATTCACCTATGATGCGAAAGTTCTCATCCCGGCCACTTGGCAATTTTACACTGAGTTGAGCCTCTGATAATATGAGAGGAATGCTGATACTTAATAAGTGGCCAAACGTTGAACCTTCTGATTTCCCATTACATCACATTTTTCCTTCTTGGTTTTTTTCCCCAGCTCTATTGAGGTATAATTATTATAAGGTAAAATAATTTTATTTTACAAATAAAATTGTATATATTTAAAGTGCACAATGCATTATACAGAAGACTTATTGGGCTATTATACAGAAGACTTATTCTATACTGGGCTATTCTACAGAAGACTTATTCTATACTGTCCTTGACCTAGGAGACAGGGCCATGAGCTGGTATCAATCCCTAAGACATACAATACAAGCATGTTTCAAAGAGGAGAGTGCAACATGTGAAAACAGAGAGTTAGCAGCAACAAACTCTCAGTCTTTGAATCACAGCAGAGAGCTGTAAGGGCTATTAAAGAGCTTCCAGAATAGTCCTCCCATTAAGTAAATGGGGAAGATGAGACTAAGAGGAGAAATGGGCAAAAAGCACAAACAAATAAACAAGCAAACATAAACAGGCACTTTACCTAAGAGAAAATGCAAATAATTATAAATATATGTAAAGTTGCTCCGTTTCATTGGAAATGAAAGTTGCTAGTTAAAACAACATTAAGATATATTTTGCACTCACCATATTGGCAAAAGATTTAAAATCTGACAATACCAAGAGCTGGTGAAGAAGTAGAGAAATGGAAAATCTCTACTCTGAGAGTCAGTAAATGGCTTTAGAACAAATGTAGAAAGCAGTTGAGCATAACGTTGAACATACATGACTTTGGTCACCCCATTCTTAGGTTTACTCCCTAAAGAGACTTCAGCAGATGTGCCCCAGAAAAAAAAGTCTAATAATGTGCATAACAGACTTGTTTGTAATACCGAAAAGGTGCAACAACCCAAATACCCACTGAGAAGAGAATGACTAAATAGAGATGAAGTCGTATAACAGCTTTCCACTTAGGACTGAAAATAAATGAACTATAACAACATGATTAAATCTCATAAATATAGTTAAAAGTGTAAAAAGCAAGTCAAAGAAAAATACATTACAGTATTTCTCAGTTTAATGAAGTACAAAAGCAAGCAACACTAATCAATATATTGTTTATTGATTGGGGCATGTGTGTGTGTATATATATAGTACCTGTAGAGAAAAACAAAAGTAAAATCCAAGATCATGGTTAGCTCTGGAGGTTAAGTGAGGATGCGGGTTGCATAGGGGAGGAACACATGTAAGACTTCAAAAGTATGGATGATGCTCTATTTCTTAACCTAGTTGAAAGGTATCCAGGTATTTGTTTTATTAGCCTATAAACTATACATATGCCCTTTTGTATGTTTAACTGTCATCATTAAAAATAAAATTAAACTTGTAAATTTAAGACAATTTAAACTTGTAAATTTAGTTAAAAGGTTAAGTAATTTTCCCAAGTAACTGCAAATAAACAGCCAAGCCTGGACTTGAACCCAGAGGATCTAATTTCAGTATCCGAGCTTGTAATGACTATGTTATTCAGCCTATCATCCTACTACACCATGTATTCCAGACTTCTTACTTAACCTTGCTGAGTCTCAGTTTCTTCATCTGTAAAATAGAAATTGCATATATATTTGTAAAGCTCTAAGCATATTGCTTAGCCCATGTTAAGTGTTCAATCAAAGATAACTCTAAGGAGGAGGAGAAGGAGCAGAAGGGAGAGAGGAAGGAAGGAAGGAAGGATGGGAAGAGAAAAAAGAAGACAGAGAGAGAGAAATGGAGACAGGGGAAAAGTGAGAAAGAAAGAAAGAAAAAGAAGGAAAAAAGAAGGAAAGAAAGAAAGAAAGAAAGAAAGAGAGAAAGAAAGAAAGAAAAGAAAGAAAAAGAAAGAAAGAAAGAAAAGAAAGAAAGAAAAGAAAGAAA
>NW_021703775.1:74032109-74038946 GCF_005190385.1 Monodon monoceros | reverse complement strand
AAAAATAAAGAAAGAAATAAAGAAAGAAAAAGAAAGAAAGAAAGAAAAGAAAGAAAGCCCAGTGAGGAGGGGCACCCTTAAGGGAACTGTACATGCCCAATTTAGAAAAGGCTCAGAGTGGAAGTGTAAACTAGAAAGTGTGTTTTCTCTTCATGGCTGCAGGCCCCAGAGCATCTGGTCTCATTAAAGGTGCAAAAGTCGAATATCCTATTGAAAATTCTCTTTGGTGTAGGAAATTAAGTTAAATTAAAAACATGACCTTTCTCTCAAACTGGCACAAGTGATCTCCTTTTCTGAGCATGATCATATCCATCAGCAACACATCAAAACCAGACGTCGCTGGGGGACTTCTATGGCTGAGCCATCAATCTCCTCGGAGACGCCCATTTATTTGGCTCCATCCAGGCAAAGAGGATCAGGTTCTTCACAAAATCCAAAGGAAGAAGGTGATATCCACCCAGGGAGGAGGGTTTCAGGTCTTCTCTAACATTTCACAAGCCATTCACTCAAAGGCAGAGCTGCTAGCAGCCTGGAGGCTTTTCCCCACGCCCCTCACTTTGGATACCACATCGTGAGGGTGAGGGGCTGCTGCAGACAGAATTGCTCTCTCTGGCGGAGACTGAGCTGTGAATTCAGTTGTAATCCTATAAAGCCCAGCTGGGAGAGCTTTGGGGACCCAACAGGGGCTCTAGGCAGGAACATGCACCCAGGGCCTGACCTGATGTGCCCTCGCTCTACTTGTTCTCTGTGGTGCCCACCCTGTCTCCAGGCAGAGCCTACTCTTTCCCAGCACCAATATCCCCCAGCGTAAAGGGGCATCGTTAGTCCAGCCTCGGCATCCAACAAACCACCACAAAGCCCATCCTTTAGCAACCCCACTCTTGTCCAGGCCTTTCTGGAGTCGCTCCTAGGATCCAGAGAGAACACAAGGGAAAGGGAACTCTCCAAAGAGCAGAGCAGCAGTGTTGACAAGACAGAAGACCAGAGCAATGGCGGCCCTGCGAGAAAGTGACTGGCCTTCTGGAGCCGAACTCCAAAGCAATATTCAAAAGTGGAGATAAATAATTTGTGCATAAGCATGGCAAATGTAGTGTTCTTTATAGGCCCAAATAGTATGAAACAATTTAATTGCCCAATTTAGAAGATGGTTATGTAAAGTGTGGTCTACCTATACCATACCACTTAAAATAGTCTGTGTCATGGTAAAAAAAAAAAAAAAAACCTCTAGTCTTCAACTCTAGCCCCTAATTTTTTCCAATTAAATTATTACTATAACTAATTTATATATTAATATTAAATAGAACTTCACAGTTTACAATGAGCTTTTCTCCTGTCAAATTTATCCCATTTGATCAGCACCAATATATGAGGTAGATATTATTATCCCTATTTTATAGATAAGGAAATAGATGCTCAGAAAGATTAAATGATTTACCCAAGTTCAAATACCTAATAAGTAGCAGAGAAGAGATTCAAATCCACGTTCCTAATGGGAATTGGGCAGGGAGACACACACACACACACACACACAGAATAGTAAGCCTTACTTGAGGGAGCTTGTGAAATGCAGTGGAAAATGTGTTTGATCAATATCAAGGGCCAAAAAAGACTTCTGACACTAACGTGCTGAAAGAGCAAAGACATTCACAACTCTGGAGAGACTTTCACCCAAGACCCTTTGAAGTCAGGGGCCTGCTAAATAAATCTTAAAAAGTGGCATAGCTGTATCTAAAATAAGTTAATTAAATAATAATGATGATGCTGATGAAGAGGAGGAGGAAGAAGAGGAAAAGGAAAAGAAGAGGAGAAAAGAATGAGGAGTAGAAAATAATGGTGCTAAAATAAAATGTATTTCATAATTTTCATAACAAACACCTAACAACCCCTGAAAATTCCTTAAGGATTACATAATGGGGAACCAGAATCACACACAGCTTGTTTATTTCCTTGATGCTTTTCATTGTTTTAATCTCCAAAAACTTCAAAGTGAAAGAAAGTAAAGAAAATCCTCCTTAAATATCTTACTTAACTTCCGATTTGCTCCTATGGGGTTAGTAAGGGTTGTGAAGTCTGAGAAGACCATTTGGAGGAGTGTTAACACACAGTAGCATTCATTATTCACAACAGCCAAGATACGCAAACAGTCTAAGTGTCCATAAACAGATGAATGGATAAAGAATGTGGTATGTGTGAAATGTGATGTGTGTGACAACATACATATATATACACACAATACACACATATATATACACACTACGCACACATACAATGGAATATTATTCAGCCATAAAAAGAAGGAAATCCTACCATTTGCAACAACATGGATGAAACTGTAATACATTATACTGAAATAAGCCAGACACAGAAAGACAAACACTGTTTGATCTCACTTATATATGGAATCTAAGAAAGTCGAACTCATAGAAGCAGAGGGTAGAATGGTGGTTACCAGAGGCTGGGGGGTAGGTAAATGGGGAGATGTTAGTCAAAGGGTACAAACTTTCAGTTATAAGATGAATAAATCCTGGAGATCTAATGTACAGCATGACTATAGTTATTGCATACTTGAAATCTGCTAAAAGAGTAGATCTTAAGTGTTCTTACAGCAAAAAAACAAAAACGTAACTAAGTGAGGTAATGGATGTGTTAATTAGCTGGAATGTGATCATCATTTCACAATGTATGTGTATATCAAATCACCACACTGTACACTTTAAATATATACACTTTGTCAGTTATACCTCAGTAAAGCTGGGGAAAAATGCACAATATCTACAAATGCATTTCCATTAATAATAATATAATCTAAATATATTATTAATATATAAAATAATGTATTAATAATATATTTATATATAATTATAATACATAAATATAATATAAATTTATTATTGCAGGATAAAATCATGCAAACAAAAACATATATTGAAATATGAGTAAAGAGAAAATTATACTTTGGGAATACAATATGAAATTGTGTAATTGTGTGTGCAAGTAAACTAAGGAGAAAGAGGTAGTAAAAAAGAAAAAGGGAAAACTGAGTACTTAATTCTATCCAAGGAGAAAAAGATTAAAGCTACTGTACAAAACTCTGCTACACTAATAGGTTCCAAACAGACTCCTAATTTCTGGAGGTCATGGTCAATTCATATTTGTTCATGGAAACCTACAAGTGCTGTTAATGAATCTAATGTTCTCTAAGTTTTTCATAAAAGGCTCTTTTAAATAAATGGAACTTGAGTAGCTACACTGTTTTTAAAAAAATAGACCATAGATTGTGCAATGTTACTTTCCCCACACTCCACCATGCACTGAAATCTTAATTAGAGCCATAGCTATCTGAACTATTTTGGCCTTTAATTTTATAGCACAACATTTAATTCCTATCGGTATAGTAAACCAGTAACTTCAGTATTTGTTAAAACTAAATAAAGTTTATAAGCCTATCAAAATACCTCTTGTTTCTTGTAAATGTTTAGGAAACATTTCTGAAATGTTTCTGAAAGTTAAGGTCTTAGGAGTTAGCGGGAACCAGTGACCTCACTTTGCACTCTGCTTCCTTCTGAGTGAAGCAAATCCCTCACTCTACATGGGGCGAGAAGAGGCACAGGCATCAGAGAGGGGGAATCAGAGAGGAGATGGACCAGAGCAAGAAGGACAGGCCGCTTTCACAGTCACACAAAGCCCCTGAAGACGGCACGCTTTGTCTATTAATGGCCGGGCAGCATCCATTAAAAAGGGCACCTTTATTTCCAAAAGACGTGAGTAAGAAATGAAGTAGGAATCCACATAGTAGTCTTTGAGGAATACCGTCTTTACTTATTCCCTACATCGCTTCTGAAAAAATCATTTCACATCATTGCTCTTTGGCAAAGTCTTGAAATAATGCCTGTATTTTAAAAAGTAATAGAAATCAGGGTCTTACTAAATATTCCAAAGGACTACAGCTCTGCCTATAAGCCACTAAGTCTGGGAGAGAGAAATAACAGCAATACCGACCTCACTGGGTTGTGAGCATTAAACAAGATAATCCATGACACATACTTAGTATTATGCTTAGCACAGAGTAAGAACTCTAATGTACTATTACAAGTTGTTGCTATTATTATCATTATTATTTTTTGTGGTACGCGGGCCTCTCACTGTTGTGGCCTCTCCCGTTGCGGAGCACAGGCTCCGGACACGCAGGCTCAGCGGCCATGGCTCAGCCGCTCTGCGGCATGTGGGATCTTCCCGGACCGGGGCACGAACCCGTGTCCCCTGCATCGGCTGGCAGACTCTCAACCACTGCGCCACCAGGGAAGCCCAAGCTGTTGCTATTATTGCTGGTGCTGTTGTTATTGCTTTAAGTGACTCTGTATGACAAGCCTTGAGTAACTTCTAGAGAAGCTATAGGTGGTGCGGCCTTTTGCTGACTCAGCACTTTCCCAGCTATTTTTCAGAGATACTCACAGCTTGATGCCTCCTCACTTTAGGCCAATGCAGTATTTGGAAACGTTAGTACAACACAGCGACGACAAAGCTACTCAAGGTTTATTCGTGTTTAGACCTTTGAAAATCATGAGATACCTTGACATATTTCAAGTTATTTTAAGAGTTGTCATTACTTTTTCTCATGTCCTCTCTTCTTATTCTCTTGTGAACACAACTTAGTCAGGCTTTTTACTCCACTATTCTGCCAAAACAGCTCTTATCAAGACCTCCTGTGATTTCCAGAAGTCAATGTTTAGCCCTCACCCCACCCTCCTTATTGAAGTATATTTTCCCTTGATACAACTCACTTCCAAATTGAGTTTCCTTCCAAATTCTTCAACTTTCCCTACTCAGTCTCCGTCCTGTCTCTCCTCACCTTCACACCTTCTAAATGATGAGTGCTCCAGAACTCAGTCCTGTGAACTTTTCTCTATACTGTGAGTCTCACGTAGACTTATGCCTTTAAATGCCCTTTACATGCTAATGACTCCAGAAATATGTATCTCCAGCTTGAACTCCATCCAGACTTCTATATCCAACTGCATGCTCATTCTCCATTTAAACGTCAAATAGGTACATCAAACTTCCCGTGTCCAAACCATGACTTGGAATTTTCACTTGCAAATCTGCTCCTGTCACTCTTCTCTAGCTCAGTAACGGATAGCTCTCTCTTCCCATTTGCTAAGGATGGAGATGTTCTTAACTTCACTCTTCAGCTCATACCCAATTTCTGATCTGTCAGTGAGTCCTATAGGCTCTGCCTTCAAAACAGAGAGAGAGAATACAAATTCTTCTCATCACCTCTACCACTACCCCCCAGCTAAACGAGATGAGAAGCTATTGGGAGACTCTGAGCAGAGAAATGATGACAAAAGATAGGTTTAAAAGGACCTCTGGCTGTACTGACAGTGAACTGCAGGAGGTCGATGGCAAAAACGGAATCAATCAAAAGCCCATTTCAGTAATCCAGTCCTTGGATCGCACTATTTTTTGCTGTATCCCCACTACCTAGAACAGTAGCTAGCTAACAATAAGTGCTTAGTGAGTGTTGTTGAATGAAAGAATAAACGCAGTACCAGTGGATTCTGGAGGGGCTGGGTCCAAGGTCAGGGTTTGCCATGATAACAAGCAGATTAGTTGAGCTACTTTCTTGGTGCAAAATACACAACAAAGCACCAGCATATGTAACATGCAGTAGATGTTCAATAGTTGCATATCTTACTATCTGGAAGTGGATGGATGGATGAAAGGATAAATTGACTAGCGGGTAGACATTAGGAGGCAGGTTAACTGTTGACTGTTGTGAGAAGCGGAGGGAAATGGAAAAAGAGGCCCCAGAGAAAACAATACACCCAGAATCATCACCAGAGTACCCCAGGGAAGGAATGTGAGGGAGACACCTGCCCTTCAAAACTTCCCATTCTCCAAGAAAATGTACTACACCCAGAAGCGTGCTTAAATTTTCAACATTACATGAAATTGACAAGGTACATTATAAAATATTGGTTTTATTTGTTCTGTGACATTGTGAAAATTACAAATATTTTACTGAGCCAAAATGTTTAAATGTCTATTAAAATGTTGTTTTAACCCAGTTGTTAATGATGCCTCCCTTAAACAATCTCCACCCCTCTCGATTCTGCTAACTACCCAAACTCACCGTTCACATTAACACGTGCACAGCTTTCCATCACATAGCATGCATGTCTTACTAGTATCAGCATTTTCAGCTACGTCAGTTTAGGGTGATGGGCTTTTCTTTTTTTTGGTCATATAAGTGCCTAAAAGGGATTAAAATGTCTCTTTTTCTCTCCATAGAAATTTCTCAGTGACTTATCCAAAAGCCACTGCTAGTTTGCTTCTCTACCATCTGGGTCTCTTCATTCAGCGTTCCTGGCTCAGAATTCCTGGGAGAGACTAAGCAGCATCTACAGTGGCCTGGGGTTGGGAGCCACAGCCATGCCCTAGGCAAGGATGGTTCAGCACTATGGACAGCAATGTGTCTGCCTGTGCCCACACCCCCACCGAAACGACTGTTAAGTCTGCTCTAAGGATACCCAGAATGTACCCATATTAGAGCACCGTGTACCCCTCAAAATAGCAATAGCAACAGGTGAGATTTACTGAGTACCTAATATGTGCCACGCATTGTACTAACCTATTTGATTTGTTACTATATTTAGTCCTCTCAAGAACTCGTCAAGATAGGTATTATTATTTCCATTTACTAAGGAAGAATCTAAGATTCAGAAAGCTTAGGTAATTTTCCAGATGTCAACAATAGGTCTCCAGAGTGGGTCCTTCATCCCTTTGTTTTACACACACACACACACACACACACACACACACACACACACACACACA